>NW_027522736.1:0-29467 GCF_052094955.1 Ictidomys tridecemlineatus
GGGGCGCACAAGAAATGTTACTGAGAGCAGAGGTTGGAGACAGGGGTGTAGAAGGACTGTTTCAGAGAGCAGAGTTTCAATACTGAGGTGCAGAAAGACTGGTACAGAGAGAAGATTTTGGAAACTGGGATGTAGAAGGACCGTTGCAGAGAGCAGAGGTTGGAGCCTTGGGAGAAGAAGGACCATTGCAGTGAGCAGGTGTTGGAGACTGGGGTCCATAAGACTATTAAAGAGAGCAGAGGTTGGAGACTGTGGTTCAGAAAGATCATGTCTAAGTGCAGAGTTTTAGACTGGGGTGCAGAAGGACTGTTATAGATTGCAGAACTTGGAGACTAAGGTGCAGAAGGACTTTTACAAAGAGCAGAATTTGGATACTGGGGTGCAAAAGGATTCTTACAGAGAGCATAGGATGGAGACTGGGGTGCAGAAGGATCGTTGAAGAGAGCAGTGGTTAAAAAATGAGGTTCAGAGGGATCGCTACAGAGAGCAGAGGTTGGAGACTGGGGTGCAGCAGGAAAGTTACAGAGAGCACAATTTGAAGATTTGGGTAAAGAAGAAATTCTGCAGAGAGCAGAGGTTGGAGACTGGGGTGCAGAAATACTGAAGCAGAGAGCACAGGTTGTAGACTGGGGTGTGGAAAGACTGTTGCAGAGAGCAGTTGTTGGAGACTGGGATGCAGAAGGATCATTGCAGAGAGCAGAGGTTGGAGACTGGGGGGCAGAAGGACTATTGCATAGAGCAGATGTTGGAGACTGAGGTGCAGAAAGATCATTGCAGAGAGAAGATGTTGGAGACTAGGGTGCAGAAGGCCTGTTACAGAGAGCAGAGTTTGTAGACTGGGGTGAAGAAGACCTGTTACAGACAGTAGAGTTTGGAGACTGGGGGGCAGAAGGATTGTGGCAGACAGCAGAGGGTTCTTACTGAGGCTTAGAAGGACTCATACAGACAGCAGAGTTTAAAATCTGAGGTGCAGAAGGACTGTTACAGAAAGCAGAGATTGGCAATTAGGGTGAAACAGGACCGTTATAGAGAGAAGCGTTTGGAGACTGCAGTACAGAAGGTCTATTAGAGAGAGCAGAGTTTGGAGACTTTGGTGCAGAAGGACCTTTGTAGAGAGCAGATGTTGGAGACTAGGGTGCAGAAGGACTGTTACAGAGAGCAGACATTGGAGACTGATTTGAAGAAGGATTGATACAGAGAGAAGAGGTTGGAGACTGCGTTACAGAAGGGCCATTGCAGAGAGCAAAGTTTTGAGACAGAGGTGCAGAAGAACTTTTACAGAGAGCAGAGATTAGATACTGGGGTGCAGAAGGACTGTTACAGAGAGGAGAGTTGGAGGAAAGTGAAGCAAAGGGATCTTACAAAGAGCAGCGTCTGAAGACTGGAGTGCAGAAGGACTGTTGCAGAGAGCAGATGTTGGAGACTGAGGCTTAGAAGGACTCATACAGACAGCAGAGTTTGGAATCTGAGGTGCAGAAGGACTGTTACAGAAAGCAGAGATTGGCAATTAGGGTGAAACAGGACCCTTATAGAGAGAAGCGTTTGGAGACTGCAGTACAGAAGGTCTGTTAGAGAGAGTAGAGTTTGGAGACTTTGGTGCAGATGGACCTTTGTAGGGAGCAGATGTTGGAGACTAGGGTGCAGAAGGACTGTTACAGAGAGCAGACATTGGAGACTGAGTTGAAGAAGGATTGATACAGAGAGCAGAGGTTTGAGACAGAGGTGCAGAAGAACTTTTACTGAGAGCAGAGATTAGATACTGGGGTGCAGAAGGACTGTTACAGAGAGGAGAGTTGGAGAAAGTGATGAAAGGGATCTTACAAAGAGCAGCGTCTGAAGACTGGGGTGCAGAAGGACTGTTGCAGAGAGCAGAGGTTGGAGACTGAGGTTCAGAAAAATCGTTGCAGAGAAAAGAGGTTGGAGACTGCGGTTTATAAGACTGTTATAGAGAGCAGAGTTTCGATAATGGGGTGCAAAAGAACTGTTACAGAGAGAAGAGGTTGGACACTGGGGTGCAATAAGCCTGTTACAAAGAGCAGAGGTTGGAGACTGAGGGGCAGAAGGACTGTTACAGAGATCATAGGTTGGAGACTGAGGTGCAGAAGGATTGTTACAGAGAGAAGAGGTTGGAGACTAGATGTAGAAGGACTGTTACAGAGTGCAGATTTTGGAAACTTTGGTTCAGAAGGATCGTTGCAGAAAGCAGAGGTTGAAGACTGAGGTGCAGAAAGATTGTTACAGAGAGCAGAGGTTGGAGACTGGGGTCAGCAAGACAGTTACAGAGAGCACAGTTTGGAGACTGGGGTGCAAAAGAAATGTTGCAGTGAGAAGAGATTGGAGTCTGTGGTACAGAAGTACTGTTACAAAGAGCAGAGGGTGGAGACTGGGGTGCAGAAGGAATGTCACCTAGAGCAGAGCTTGGAAACTGGGGTGGAGAAGGATGTTACAGAGAGCAGAGGCTGGAGACTGGAGTCAGAATGACGTTGCAGAGAACAGACGTTGGAGAGTGGGGTGCAGAAGGATCGTTGCAGAGAGCAGAGGTTAGAAACTGAGGTGCAGAAGGATCGCGACAGAGAGCAGAGTTAAGAGACCGGGGTGCAGTAGGATAGTTACAGAGAGCACAGGTTAGAGACTAGAGTACAGAAGAAATGTTGAAGAGAGCAGAGGTGGGAGACTGGGGTGTAGAAGGACTGTTGCAGAGAGCATACGTTGGAGACTTGGATACAGAAGGATCCTTGCAGAGAGCATATGTTGGAGACTGGTGTGTAGAAGGACTTTTGCAGAGAGCAGAGCTTGGAGACTGGGGTGTAGAAGGACTGTTGCAGAAAGCAGATGTTGGAGACTGGTATACAGAAGGATCATTTCAGAGAGCAGATGTTGGAGACAGGGGTGCAGAAGAACTGTTGGGCAGAGCAGAGTTTGGAGACTGGGGTGCAGAAGGATTGTTACAGAGAGCAGAGTTTGTAGCCTGGGGTGCAGAAGGACTGCTGCAGAGAACAGAGGTTGGATCCTGGGGTGCAGAAGGGTTGCTGCAGAGAGATGAGTTTGGAGACTGAGGTGCAGAAGAATCGTTGCAGAGAGCATATGTGGGAGACTGGGGTGCAGAAGGACTATTACAGAGAGCAGACGTTTGAGACAGAGGTGCAAAAGGATTGTTACAGAGAGAAGAGATTGGAGACTGGGGTGCAGAAAGACAAATACAGAGAGCAAAGGACGGAGACTGAGGTGCAGAAGGACTTTTACAGATAGCAGAGGTTGGAGACTGAGCTGTAGAAAGATCGTTGCAGAGAGAATAGTTTGGAGACTGGGTTGCAGAAGGACTGTTACTGAAAGCAGAGGTTGGCAGTTAGGGAGCAGATGGACCGTTACAAAGAGAAGAGGTTGAAGACTGCGATACAAAAGGACTTTTACAGAGAGCAGAGTTTGGAGACTGGGTAAAAGAAGGATCGTTGCAGAGAGCAGATGTTGGAGACTGGGGTGCAGAAGACCTGTTACAGAGAGCAGAGTTTGAAGACTGGGGTGCAGAAGGCCTTTTACAGAGAGCAGAGTTTGGAGACTGGAGTGCAGAAGACTCTTACAGAGAGCATAGGTTGGAGACTGAGGTGCAGAAGGACTTTTAGAGAGAGTAGAGGGTTGAGACTGGGGTGCAGAAGGCCTGTTACAGAGAGCAGAGTTTGAAGACTGGAGTGCAGAAGAGTCTTACAGAGAGCATAGGTTGGAGACTGAGGTGCAGAAGGACTTTTAGAGAGAGTAGAGGGTTGAGACTGTGGTGCAGAAGGAGTGTTACAGAGAGCAGAGTTTGGAGATTGGGGTGCACAAGAACTGTTACTGAGAGCAGAGTTTGGAGACAGGGGTGCAGAAGGACTGTTTCAGAGAGCAGAGTTTCGAGACTGAGTTGCAAAAGTACTGCTACAGAGAGAAGATTTTGGAAAATAAGATGTAGAAAAACAGTTGCAGAGCGCAGAGGTTGGAGCCTGGGGAAAAGAAGGATCGTTGCAGAGAGCAGATGTTGGAGACTGGGGTGCATAAGGACTATTAAAGAGAGTAGAGTTTGGAGACTTTGGTTCAGAAAGATCATTTCTGAGTGCAGAGGTTTGAAACTGGGGTGCAGAAGGACTGTTATAGATTGCAGAACTTGGAGACTGAGGTGCAGAAGGACTTTTACAAAGAGGAGAAGTTGGAGACTTGGGTGGAAAAGAATTCTTACAGAGAGCAGAGGATGGAGACTGGGGTGCAGAAGGATCGTTGCAGAGTGCAGAGGTTTAAAATGAGGTGCAGAAGGATCGCTATAGATAGCAGAGTTTGGAGACTGGGATGCAGAAGGATCATTGCAGAGAGCAGAGGTTGGAGACTGTGGTTTAGAAGGACTGTTGCAGTGAGCAGATGTTGGATACTGAAGTGCAGAAGGATCGTTGCAGAGAGAAGAGGTTGGAGAGGAGGGTGCAGAAGGCCAGTTACAGAGAGCAGAGTTTGGAGACTGGTGTGTAGAAGACCTGTTACAGAGAGTAGTAATTGGAGACTGGGGTGCCGACGGATTGTTGCAGACAGCAGAGTTTTCAGAAAAAGGCTTAGAAGGACTCATAGAGAGAGCAGAGGTTGCAATCTGAGGTGCAGAAGGACTGTTACAGAAAGCAGGGTTTGGCAACTGGGGTGCAGCAGGACCGTTGTAGAGAGAAGAGTTTTGAGACTGCAGTACAGAAAGTCTGTTAGAGAGAGCAGAGTTTGGAGACTTTGGTGCAGGAGGACCATGTAGAGAGCAGATGTTAAATACTGGGGTGCAGAAGGACTTTTACAGATAACAGACATTGGAGTCTGAGGTGAAGAAGGATTGATGTAGAGAGAAGAGGTTGGAGAATGCGTTTCAGAAGGACCATTACAGAGAGCCAAGGTTGGAGACTGAGGTACAGAAGGACTTTTACAGAGAGTAGAGTTTGGATACTGGGGTGCAGAAGGACTGTTACAGAGAGGAGAGTTTGGAGAAAGTGATGAAAAAGGATCTTACAAACATCAGAGTCTGGAGACTGGGGTGCAGAAGGACTGTTGCAGAGAGCAGAGGTTGGAGACTGAGGTTCCGAAGGATCGTTGCAGAGAAAAGAGGTTGGAGATTGCGGTTTAGAAGACTGTTATAGAGCGCAGAGTTCCGAGATTGGGGTGCAAAACAACTGTTACAGAGAGCAGAGTTTCGAGACTGGGGTGCAGTAAGCCTTTTACAAAGAGCAGAGGTTGGAGACTGAGGGGCAGAAGGACTGTTACAGAGATCAGAGGTTGGAGACTGAGGTGAAGAAGGATTGTTAGAGAGAGAAGAGGTTGGACACTAGGTGTAGAAGGACTGTTACAGAGTGCAGAGTTTGGAAACTTTGGTTCAGAAGGATCGTTGCAGAAAGCAGAGCTTGGAGACTGAGGTGCAGAAGGATCTTACAGAGAGCAGAGGTTGGAGACTGGGGTCAGCAAGACAGTTACAGAGAGCACAGTTTGGAGACTGGGGTGCAGAAGAAATGTTGCAGTGAGCAGAGATTGGAGACTGTGATACAGAAGTACTGTTACAAAGAGCAGAAGGTGGAGACTGGGGAGCAGAAAGAATGTCACCTGGAGTAGAGCTTGGAAACTGGGGTGGAGAAGGATGTTACAGAGAGCAGAGGATGGAGAGTGGGGTCAGAATGACTGTTGCAGAGAAAAGACGTTGGAGAGTGGGGTGCAGAAGGATCATTGCAGAGAGCAGAGTTTGGAAACTGAGGTGCAGAAGGATCGCTACAGAGAGCAGAGTTTGGAGATAGGGGTGCAGTAGGATAGTTACAGAGAGCACAGGTTAGAGACTAGGTTGCAGAAGAAATGTTGAACAGAGCAGATGTTGGAGACTGGGGTGCAGAAGGATGGTAGCAGAGAGCAGAGGTTAGAGACTGGCGTGTAGAAGGACTGTTTGAGAGAGCAGACGTTGGAGACTGAAAAGCAGAAGGATCGTTGCAGAGAGCATATGTTGGAGACTGGTGTGTAGAAGGACTTTTGCACAGAGCAGAAGTTTGATACTGGGGTGCAGACGGACTGATACAGAGAGAAGAGGTTTCAGACTGGGGTGCAGAATAACTGATACGGAAAGTAGAGTTTGGAGACTGGGGTGCAGAAGGATTGTTACCGAGAGCAGAGTTTGTACCCTGGGGTTCAGAAGGACTGCTGCAGAGAATAGAGGTTGGACACTGGGGTGCAGAAGGGCCGTAGCAGAGAGATGAGGTTGGAGACTGAGGTGCAGAATGACTGTTACAGAGAGCAAAGTTTAAAGAACTGGGCAGAGAAGGATCTCACATAGAGCAGAGATTGGAGACTGGGGTGCAGAAGGACTGTTTCACAGAGCAGAGGTTGGAGACTGAGGTGTAGAAAGATCGTTGCAGAGAGAAGAGTTTGGAGACTGAGGTGCAGAAGGACTGTTACCTAGAGCAGAGTTTGGAAATTGGGGAGCAGGTGGACCTTTAAACAGAGAAGAGTTTGAAGACAGCGATACAAAAGGACTTTTACAGAGAGCAGAGTTTAAAGACTGGGTAGAAGAAGGATCGTTGCAGAGAGCCGATGTTGGAGACTGGGGTGCAGAAAGCCTGTTACAGAGAGCAGAGCTTGAAGACTGGGGTGCAGAAGGCCTGTTACACAGAGCAGAGTTTGGAGACTGGGGTGAAGAAGACTCTTACAGAGAGCAGCGGTTTGGAGAATGGGTTGCAGAAGGATCTTACAGAGAGCAGAGGTTGGAGACTGAGTTGCAAAAGAACTTTTACAGAGAGTAGAGGGTGGAGACTGGGGTGCAGAAGGAGTGTAACACAGAGCAGAGTTTGGAGATTAGGATGCACAAGAACTGTTACTGAGAGCAGAGGTTGGAGACAGGGGTGCAGAAGGACTGTTTAAGAGAGCAGAGTTTGGAGACTGAGGTGCAGAAGGACTGCTACAGAGAGAAGATTTTGGAAACTGGGATGTAGAAGGACCGTTGATGAGAGAAGAGGATGTAGCCTGGGGAGAAGAAGAATCGTTGCAGAGAGCAGATGTTGGAGACTGGGGTGCATAAGGACTTTTACAAAGAGGAGAAGTTGGAGACTGGGGTGCAAAAGGATTCTTCCAGAGAGCAGAGGATGGAGACAGGGGTGCAGAAAGATCGTTGCAGAGAGCAGAGTTTGAAAATGAGGTGCAGAAAGATCGCTACAGAGAGCAGAGTTTGGAGACTGGGGTGCAGCAGGACAGTTCCGGAGAGCACAGGTTGGAGACTTTGGTGCAGAAGAAATGCTGCAAAGAGCAGAGGTTGGAGACTGGGGTGCAGAAGGACTGTAGCAGAGAGCAGAGGTTGGAGATTGGGGTGCAGAAGGACTGTTGCGGAGAGCAGACGTTGGAGACTGGGATACAGAAGGATCGTTGCAGAGAGCAGATGTTCGAGACTGGTGTGTAGAAGCACTTTTGCACAGAGCAGAAGTTTGAAACTGGGGTGCAGAAGGACTGTTGCAAAGAGCAGAGTTTGGATAGTGAGGTGCAGAAGGACTCTTACAGATTGCAGACGTTTTAGACTGGGGTGCAGAATAACTAATATGGAAAGTAGAGTTTGGAGACTGGGGTGCAGAAGGACTGTTACAGAGAGCAGAGTTTGTAGCTTGGGATTTAGAAGGACAGCTGCAGAGAACAGAGGTTGGATATTGGGGTGCACAAGGGCCGTTGCAGAGAGATGAGGTTGTAGACTGAGTGCAGAATGACTGTTACAGACAGCAAAGTTTTGAGAACGGGGTGCAGAAGAATCTTACAGAGAGCAGACGTTGGAAACTGGGATGCAGAAGGATCGTTGCAGAGAGCAGAGGTTGTAGACTGGGGTGTAGAAAGACTTTTGCAGAGAGCAGAATTTGGAGACTGGGGTGCAGAAGGCCTGTTACAGAGAGCAGAGTTTGGAGACTGGGTAGCAGGAGAACTGTTACAGAGAGCAGATGTTGGAGACTGGGTAGCAGGAGACCTGTTACAGAGAGCAGATGTTGGGGACTGGGGTGCAGAAGGATTGATACAGATAGTATAGTTTGGAGACTTGGGTTTAGAAGGATTGTTGCAGAGAGCAGAAGTTTCAGACTGAGGCTTAGAAGGACTGATAAAGGGAGCAGAGTTTTAAATTGGGGTGCAAAATGACTGTTATAGAGAGAAGAGTTTGGAGACTGAGATGCAGAAGAATCGTTGTAGAGAACAGAGGTTGGAGACTAAGGTGCAGAAGGATCGCTACAGAGAGCAGAGTTTGGAGACCTGGGTGCAATAGGATAGTTTCAGAGAGCACAGGTTGGAGACTGCGGTGCAGAAGAAATGTTGCAGAGAGCAGAGGTTGGAGACTGGGATGCAGAAAGATCGTTGCAAAGAGCAGATGTTGAATACTGGGTTATAATAAGACGTTTGCTGAGAGCAGAGGTTGGAGACTGGGGTGCAGATGGACTGTTGCAGAGAGAAGAGGTTTGAGACTGAGGTTCAGAAGGACTGTTACAGAGAGAAGAGGTTTTAGACTGGGGTGCAGAAAAACTGATACGGAAAGTAGAGTTTGGAGACTGGGGTGCAGAAGGACTGTTGCAGAGACCAGATGTTGGAGACTGAAGTGAAGAATGATCGTTGCAGAGAGAAGAGCTTGGAGACTGTGGTGCAGAAGTCCTGTTACAGAGAGCAGAGATTGGAGACTGATGTGCAGAACACCTGCTATAGAGAGCAGAGTTTGGAGATGGGGGTGCAGAAGGACTTTTAAAGATAGCACAATTTCGCGACTGGGCTGCAGAAGGATCTAACAGAGAGCATTTTGTAGACTGAGGTTCAGAAGAACTGTTACATACAGCAAAGTTTGGAAACTCGGGTGCAGAAGGATTTTTGAAGAGAGCCGTGTTTTCAGACTGAGGTGCAGAAGGACTGTTTCAGAGAGCAGATGTTGGATCTTGGGGTTCAGAAGGACTGAAACAGAGATGAGAGTTTGGAGACTGGGGTGCAGAAGGATTGTTGCAGAGAGCACAAGTTGGAGACTGGGGTACAGAAGGCCTGTTACAGGGAGCAGAGTTTGAAGAATGAGGTGCAGAAGGCCCGTTACAGAGAGCAGAGTTTGGGGACTGGGGTGCAGAAGACTCTTACAGAGAGTAGACTTTGGAGAATGGGTTTCAGAAGGATCTTACAGAGAGCAGAGTTTGGAGACTGAGGTGCACAAGGACTTTTACAGAGAGTAGGGGGTGGAGTCTGGGGTGCAGAAGGAGTGTTACAGAGAGTAGAGTTTGGAGATTGGGGTGCAGAAGAACTGCTACTGATGGCAGAGGTTGGAGACAGGGGTGCACAAGGAGGGATTCAGAGATCAGAGGTTGGAGACTGGGGTTTAGAAAGATCATTGCAGAGAGCAGAGTTTGGAAACTAAGATGCAGAAAAATCGTTACACAGAGCAGATTTTGGTTACTGCGGTGTAAAAAAAATGCTGCAGAGAGCAGAGGTTGGAGACTGAGGTATAAAAGGACTGATACAGAGAGCAGATGTTGGAGACTCGGGTGCAGAAGTACTTAAGCAGAGAGCAGAGATTGGAGACTGGGGTGCAGAAGGACTGTTACAGAGAGCAGTGTTTGCAGACTTGGGTACCGAAAGACTGTTACAGATGGCACAATTTCGAGACTGGGTTGCAGAAGGATCTTACAGAAAGCATTTTGTAGACTGAGGCTCAGAAGAACTGTTACAGAGACCAAAGTTTGGAAACTCGGGTGCAGAAGGATTTTTGCAGAGAGCAGATTTTGGATCCTGGGTAGCAGAAGGACTGTTACAGAGAGCAGAGTTTGGTGACTGGGGTGCAGAAGATTCGTTGCAGAGAGCACAGGTTGGAGATTGGGGTGCAGAAGGCCTGTTACAGAGAGCAGAGTTTGAAGACTGGGGTGCAGAAGGCCTGTTACAGAGAGCAAAGTTTGGAGACTGAGGTGCAGAAGAGTCTTACAGAAAGCAGATTTTGGAGAATGGGTAGCAGAAGGATCTTAGAGAGAGCAGAGGTTGGAGACTAAGGTGCAGAAGGACTTTTACAGAGAGTAGAGGGTGGAGACTGGGGTGCAGAAGAGTGTTACAGAGAGCAGAATTTGGAGATTGGGGTGCAGAAGAACTGTTACTGAGAGCAGAGGTTGGAGACAGGGGTGCAGAAGGACTTTTTCAGAGAGCAGAGTTTGGATACTGAGGTGCAGAAAAACTGTTACAGAGAGCATATTTTACAAACTGGGATGTAGAAGGACCATTGCAGAGAGCAGAGTTAGGAGTCTGGAGATAAGAAGGATCCTTGCATAGAGCAGATGTTGGAGACTGGGTGCAGAAGGACTATTAAAGAGAGCAGGGGTTGGAGACTAAGGTGCAGAAAGATCATTTGTCAGTGCAGAGTTTTTAGACTGGGGTGCAGAAGGACTGTTAAAGATTGCAGAACTTGGAGACTTAAGTGCAGAAGAATATTTACAGAGAGGCGAGGTTTAAGACTGGGGTGCAAAAGGATTCTTACAGAGAGCAGAGTATTGAGACTGGGGTGCAGAAGGATCGTTGCAGAGAGCAGAGGTTGCAGAATGAGGTGCAGAAGGATCTCAAAAGAGAGCTGAGTTTGGAGACTGGGGTGCAGAAGGACAGTTACAGAGAGCAAAGGTTAGATACTTGGGTGCAGAAGAAATGTTGCAGAGAGCAGAGGTTGGAGACTGGGGTGCAGAAGTACTGTAGCTGCGAAAATAGGTTGGAGACTGGGGTGCAGAAGGACTATTACAGAGTTCAGAGGTTGGAAACTGTGGTGCAGAAAGATCTTTGCAGAGAACAGAGGTTGGAGACTGAGGTGCATAAGGATCGTTGCAGAGAGAAAAGGTTGGAGACTGGTGTGCAGAAGGCCTCTTAAAGAGAGCACAGTTTGGAGACTGGGTGCAGAAGGATTGTTACAGAAAGCACATTTTGGAGACTGGGGTGCAGAAGGATCGTTGCAGAGAGCAGAGGTTTCACACTGAGGCTTAGAAGGACTGTTACAGAGAGCAGAGGTTGGAATCTTAGGTGCAGAAGGACTGTTACAGAAAGCAGAGGTTGGCAATTAAGGTGCAGAAAGACAGTTATAGCGAGAAGAGATTGGAGACTGCGGTACAGAAAAACTGTTAGAGAGAGCAGAGTTTGGAGACTTTGGTGAAGAAAGACCACTGTAGAGAGAAGATGTTAGAGACTAGGGTGCAGAAGGACTATTACAGAGAGCAGACGTTGGAGACTGAGGTGCAGAAGGATTGTTACAGAGAGCAGAGTTTCGAGATTGGGGTGCAGAAGAACTGTTACAGAGAGCAAATGTTGGAGACTGGGGTGCAGAAGGACTGTTGCAGAGAGCAGAGATTGGAGACTGAGGTGCAGAAAGACTGTTAAAGAGAGCAGAGGTTAGAGCCTGAGGTGAAAAAGGATTGGTAGAGATAGGAGAGGTTGGAGACTGAAGTGTAGAAGGACTGTAAAAGAGAGCAGAGGTTGGAAATTGGGGTGCAGAGGAATCGTTGCAGAGAGCAGAGATTGGAAACTGAGGTGCAGAATGATTGTTACAGAGAGCAGATTTTGGAGACTGAGGTGCAGAAGGATCGTTACAGAGAACAGAGTTTGGAGACTGGGTCAGAAAGACAGTTAAAGAGAGCACAGTTTGAAGACTGGGGTGCAGAGGAAATGTTGCAGTGAGCAGAGACTGATTGGAGACAGCGGTACAGAAGTACCATTACAAAGAGCAGAGTGTGGAGACTGGGGTGCAGAATGAATATCACCTAGAGCAGAGTTTGAAAACTGGGGTGCAGAAGGATGGTACAGAGAGCAGAGGCTGGAGACTGGGGTCAGAAGCACTGTTGCAGAAAACAAATGTTGGAGACTGGGGTGCAGAAGGATAGTAATAGAGAGCACAGTTTTAAGACTGGGTTCAGAAGAGATGTTGCAGAGAGCAGAAGTTGGAGACTGGGGTGCAGAATGACTCCTGCATAGGACAGAGGTTGGTTACTGGGGTGAAGCAGGGCCGTTGCAGAGGGATGAGGTGGGAGAGGTGAGGTACAGAATGACTGTGACGGAGAGCAAAGTTTGGAAAACGGGGTGCAGAAGCATCTTACAGGGAGCAGAGTTTGGAAACTGTGGTTCAGAAGGCCTGTAACAGAGAGCAAATTTTGGTGACTGAGTTGCAGAAAACCTGTTACAGAGAGCAGATGTTGGAGACTGGGATGCAGAAAGATTGTTACAGATAGCACAGTTTGGAGACTGGGTTTTAGAAGGATTGTTGCAGACAGAAGATGTTTCAGACTGAGGCTTAGAAGGTCTGTTACAGAGAGCAGAGGTTGGAGACTGAGTTTCAGAAGAACTGTTTCAGAAGGCAGAGGTTTGCAATTGGGGTGCAGAAAAACCGTTATAGAGAGTAGAGTTTGGAGACTGCGGTATAGAAGGACTGTTACAGAGAGCGGTGTTTGGAGACTGGTGTGCAGAAGGACTGTTACAGAGAGCAGACATTGGACACAGAGGTGCAGACGGATTGTTACAGAGAGCAGAGATTGGATACTGGGGTTCAGAAGAATCATTACAGAGAGAAAAGAAAGGAGACTGAGGTGCAGAAGGACTTTTACAGAGAGCAGAGGTATGAGACTGAGGTGCAAAAGGATCGTTGCAGAGAGAAGAGTTTGGAGACTGGGTAGAAGAAGGATCATTGCAGAGAGCAGATGTTGGAATCTGGGATGCAGAAGGACTGTTACAGAGAGCACAGGTTTGAGACTCGAGTGAAGAAGAAATATGGCAGAGAGCAGAGTTTGGAGACCTGTGTGCAGAAGGACTGATACAGAGAGAACAGTTTAAAGACTGTGGTGTAGAAGGATCTTACAGAGAGTAGAGGTTGAAGAATTGGGTGCAGAAGGACTGTTGCAGAGTGCAAAGTTTGGAGACTGGTTTGCAGAAGGACTGTTACAGATAGCACAGTTTCGAGACTGGGTTGCAGAGGATCTTACAGAGATAATTTTGGAGACAGAGGTGCAGAAGAAGTGTTACAAGAGCAGAGGTTTAAGACTGTGGTGAAGAAGGATTGTTGCAGAGAGCATCGTTTTCAGACTGCGGTGCAGAAGTACTGTTGCAGAGAGCACATGTTGGATCCTGGGGTGCAGAAGGATCGCAGCAGAGAGCAGAGGTTGGAGACTTGGGTGCAGAAGGCCTATTAAAGAGAGCAGAGTTATAAGACTCAGGTGCAGAAGGCCTGTTATAGAGAGCAGACTTTGGAGAATTTGGGGCAGAAGGACTGTTACAGAGAGCGGAGTTTGGCGAATTGGTTGCAGAAGGATCTTACAGAGAGCAGAGTTTGGAGACTGAGGTGCAGAAGGACTTTTACAAAGATTAGTGTTTGGAGACTGAGGAGCAGAAAGAACATTGTATACAGCAGAGGTTGGAGACTGATGTCCAGACGAATTGTTACAGAGATAACAGGTTGGAGACTGGAGTGCAGAAGGAGTGTCACAGAGAGCAGAGTTTGAAGATTGGGGTGCAGAAGAACTGTTACCGAGAGCAGAGGGTGGAGACTGGGGTGCAGAGGAGTGTTGCAGAGTGTAGAGTTTGGAGACTGGGATGCAGAAGGATCGTTCCAGAGAGCAGAGGGTTTCAGACTGAGGCTTAAAAGGACTGTTACAGAGAGCAGAGGTTGGAATCTTAGGTGCAGAAAGACTGTTACAGAAAGCAGAGGTTGGCAATTGGGGTGCAGAAGGACAGTTATAGAGAGAAGAGGTTGGAGACTGTGGTACAGAAAGACTGTTAGAGAGAGCAGAGTTTGGAGACTTTGGTGCAGAAGGACCGCTGTAGAGAGCACATGTTGGAGACTAGGGTGCAGAAGGACTGTTACAGAGAGCAGAGGTTCGATATTGGGGTTCAGAAGAACTGTTACAGAGAGCAAAGGTTGGAGACTGGGGTGCAGAAGGACTGTTGCAGAGAGCAGAGATTGGAGACTGAGGTGCAGGAAGACTGATAAAGAGAGCAGAGGTTAGAGACTGAGGTGAAGAAGGATTGGTGCAGATAGGAGAGGTTGGAGACTGAAGTGTAGAAGGACTGTAAAAGAGAGCAGAGGTTGGAAACTGGGGTGCAGAGGGATCGTTGCAGAGAGCAGAGGTTGGAAACTAGGTGCAGAAGGACCTTTGCAGAGAGCAGAGTTTGGAGACTGAGGTGCAGAAGAATCGTTGCAGAGAGCAGAGTTTGAAAATTGAGGTGCAGAAGGATCGTTACAGAGAGCAGAGTTTGGAGACTGGGGTCAGAAAGACAGTTAAAGAGAGCACAGTTTGGAGACTGGGGTGCAGAGGAAATGTTGCAGTGAGCAGAGATTGATTGGAGACAGCGGTACAGAAGTACCGTTACAAAGAGCAGAGGGTGGAGACTGGTGAGCAGAAGGAATATCACCTAGAGCAGAGTTTGGAAACTGGGCTCCAGAAGGATGTTACAGAGAGCAGAGGCTGGAGACTGGGGTCAGAAGCACTGTTGCAGAAAACAGACGTTGGAGACTGGGGTGAAGAAGGATAGTTATAAATTGCACAGTTTGAAGACTGGGTTCAGAAGAGATGTTGCAGAGAGCAGAAGTTGGAGACTGCAGTGCAGAAGGACTGTAGCAGAGAGCAGAGGTTTGAGACTGGGTGCAGAATGACAGCTGCAGAGAACAGAGGTTGGATACTGGGGTGCAGAAGGGCCGTTGAAGAGGGATGAGTTTGGAGACTGAGGTGCAGAATGACTGTTACAAAGAGCAAAGTTTGGAAAACAGGGTGCAGAAGCATCTTACAGAGAGCAGAGTTCGGAGACTGGGGTGCAGAAGGCCTGTTACAGGGAGCAGACTTTGGTGACTGAGTTGCAGAAGACCTATTACAGAAAGCAGATGTTGGAGACTGAGGTGCAGAAGGATTGTTACAGATAGCACAGTTTGGAGACTGGGGTTTACAAGGATTGTTGCAGACAGCAGAGGTTTCAGACTGAGGCTTAGAAGGTCTGTTACAGAGAGCAGAGTTCGGAGTCTGAGTTTCAGAAGAACTTTTTAAGAAGGCAGAGGTTTGCAATTGGGGTGCAGAAGGACCGTTATAGAGAGTAGAGGTTGGAGACTGCGGTATAGAAGGATTGTTACAGAGAGCAGAGTTTGGAGACTGGTGTGCAGAAGGACTGTTACAGAGAGCAGACGTTGGACATAGAGGTGCAAACGGATTGTTACAGAGAGCCGAGATTGGATACTGGGGTTCAGAAGGATCATTACAGAGAGCAAAGAATGGAGACTGAGGTGCAGAAGGACGTTTACAGAGAGCAGAGGTAGGAGACAGGTGCAGAAAGATCGTTGCAGAGAGAAGAGTTTGGAGACGGACTGTTACAGAAGGCAGAGGTTGGCCATTGGGGAGCAGATGGACCGTTACAAAGAGAAGAGGTTGGAGACTGCGATACAAAAGGACTTTTACAGAGAGCAGAGTTTGGAGACTGGGTAAAAGAAGGATCATTGCAGAGAGCAGATGTTGGAATCTGGGGTGCAGAAGGACTGTTACAGAGAGCACAGGTTTGAGACTCGGGTGCAGAAGAAATATTGCAGAGAGCAGAGTTTGGAGACCTGGGTGCAGAAGGACTGATACAGAGAGAAGAATTTAAGACTGTGGTGCAGAAGGATCTTACAGAGAGTAGAGGTTGAAGAATGTGGTGATGAAGGACTGTTGCAGAGAGCAGAGGTTGGAGACTGGGGTGCAGAAGGACTGTTAAAGATAGCACAGTTTCGAGACTGGGTTGCAGAAGGATCTTAAAGAGATCATTTTGGAGACAGAGGTGCAGAAGAAGTGTTACAAGAGCAGAGGTTTAAGACTGTGGTGCAGAAGGATTGTTGCAGAGAGCAGCGTTTTCAGACTGAGGTGCAGAAGTACTGTTGCAGAGAGCACATATTGGATCCTGGGGTGCAGAAGGATCGCTGCAGAGAGCAGAGGTTAAAGACTTGGGTGCAGAAGGCCTATTAAAGAGAGCAGAGTTATAAGACTGGGATGCAGAAGGCCTGTTATAGAGATCAGACTTTGGAGAATTTGGTGCAGAAGGACTGTTACAGAGAGCAGAGTTTGGCCAATTGGTTGCAGAAGGATCTTACAGAGAGAAGAGTTTGGAGACTGAGGTGCAGAAGGACTTTTACAGAGAGTAGTGTTTGGAGACTGAGGAGCAGAAAGAACGTTGTATACAGCAGAGGTTGGAGACTGATGTCCAGACGAATTGTTACAGAGATAACAGGGTGAAGACTGGAGTGCAGAAGGAGTGTTACAGAGAGCAGAGTTTGGGAGATTGGGGTGCAGAAGAACTGTTACCGAGAGCAGAGGGTGGAGACTGGGGTTCAGAGGACTGTTGCAGAGTGTAGAGATTGGAGTCTGAGGTGCAGAAAACTGTTACAGAGAGCAGAGTTTGGAGACTTGAATGCAGAAAGACTAATACAGAAAGTAGAGGTTGAAGACTGGGGTGTAGAAGGACCGTTACAGAGAGCAGAGTTTGGAAACTGCTGTACAGAAGGACTGTTACAGGGAGCAGAGTTTGGATACTGGGGTTCTAAACTATCATTGCAGAGAGCAGATGTTGTAGACTGGTGTGCAGAAGTATCTTACAGAGAGCATAGGTTGGAGAATGAGCTGCATATGGACTGTTACAGAGGCCAGTGATTGAAGACTGGGGTGCAGAAGGATTGTTGCAGAGAGCAGAGGTTGGAGACTGAGGTGCAGAATTATCGTTGAGGGAGTGCAGAGATTGGAGAATATTGTGGAGAATGATACTTACAGAGAGCACAGGTTGGAGACTGGGGAGTAGAAGAAATTGTTGCAGAGAGTAGAGGTTGGAGACTAGGTTTCAGGAGGACTGTTACAGAGAGCAGAGGTTGTAGACTGAGGTGCAAACGGACTGTTACAGAGAGCAGAGGTTGGAGACTGGGGTACAGAAGAACTGATACAGAAAGAAGACTTTGGATACTGTGGTGCAGAAGGACTGTTGCAGAGAACAGAGTTGGGAGACTGGGGTGCAGAAGGACCAATGCAGAGAGCTTAAGTTGGAGATTTAGGTGCCTAAGATTGTTGCAGAGAGCAGAGATTGGATACTGGGGTACATGTGGACTTATACAGAGAGCAGAGTTTGGAGACTTAGGTGCAGAAGAATCGTACAGAGAGTAGAGGTTGAAGACTGGTGTGCAGAATAACTGTTGCAGAGAGTAGAGGTTGGAAACAGAGGTGCAGAAAGATCATTGTATAGAAAAGAGGTTGGAGACTGGAGTGCAGAAGTCCTGTTACAGAGAGCAGAGTTTGGAAACTGGAGTGCAGAAGGCGTTTTACAGAGAGCAGATGTTGGAGACTGGGTTGCAAAAGGACTGTTACAAATAGCACACTTCGTAGACTGGGGTACAGAAGGATAGTTGCAGAGAGCAGAGGTTTCAGACTGAGGTGCAGATTGACTGTTACAGAGAGCATAAGTTGGAGTCTGAGGTGCAGAAGCACTATTATAGAAAGAAGAGTTTGGCAATTGGGGGTGCAGAATGACCGTTAAAGAGAGAAGAGGTTGGAGACTGCTTTACAGAAGGACTGTTACAAAGAGCAGAGTTTGTAGACTGGGGTGCAGAAGGACCATTGCAGAGAGCAGAGCGTGGAGCCTGGGAAGAAGAAGGATCATTGCAGAGAGCAGATGTTGCAGACACTGGGATGCAGAAGGATTCTTAAAGAGAGCAGAGGATGGAGACTGGGTTTCATAAGGAGTGTTACCGAGATAAGAGTTTGGTGATTCTGGTTCAGAAGAACTGTAAAAGAGAGCAGAGTTTTGAGACTGGGGTTCAGAAGGATTGTTACAGAGTGCAGTGGTTTGATTCGGGTGCAGCAGGACTGTAACAGAGAGTAGAGCTTGAAGACTGGGTTGCAGAAGAACTGTTACAGAGAGCAGAGGTTGGAGACTGCAGTGCAGAAGGCCTATTACAGAGAGCACTGTTTGGAGACTGAGGTACAGAAGGATCACTACAGAGAGCAGAAGTTGGATAATGAGTTGCAGAAGGACTGTTACAAAGAGCAGACGTTGGAGACTGGTATGAAGAATTATGATACAGAAAGCAGAGGTGTGAGACTGGGTGTAGAACGACCATTACTGAAAACAGAGGTTGTAGACTGGCGTGCAGAAGGAGTGTTTCAGAGAGCAGAGTTTGGAGACTGGGGTGCAGAAGAACCTGCTACAGAGAGCAGAGGTTTGAGACAGGGTTGCAGAACTGTAATAGAGTGCAGAGTTTTGAGGCTGGGTTTCAGAAGGATCTTACAGAGAGGAATGGTTGGTGACTGTGGTGCAGGATTAATGTTACAGAGAGCAGTAATTGGAGACTGGGGGGCAGAAGGATAGTGCAGAGAGCAGAGGTTTTATACTGAGTTGCAGAAGGACTGTAACAGAGAGCAGGGGTTGGAGACTGAAGTGCAGCAGGACTCTTACAGAGAGCAGAGTTTGGTGACTGAGGTGCGGAAGGACTGTTACAGAAAGCAGAGGTTGGAAATTGGGGTACAGACGGACCCTTACAGAGAGCAGAGGTTGGAGACTTGAGTGAAGAAGGACTGTTGCAGAGAGCAGAATTTGAGTCTGAGTTGCAGAAGGCGTGTTGCAGAGAGCAGATGTTTAAGACTGAGGTACAGAAGGATCATTGCAGAGAGCAGAGTTGGAGTCTTGGCTGCAGAAGGACTGTTACACAGAGCACACGTTGCAGACTTGGTGCAGAAGGAATTTTGCAGACAGCAGAGGTTGGAGACTGGGGTGCATAAGGACTGTCGCAGATAGCAGAGTTTGGATATGAGGTGAAGAAAAACTGTTACATAGAGCAGACGTTGTAGACTGGGGTGCAGAAGGACTGATACAGAAAGTAGAGGTTGGAGACTGGGGTGCAGAAGGACCGTTACAGAGAAAAGAGTTTGGAGACTGCGGTACGGAAGGACTATTACAGAGAGTAGAGTTTGGCGACTGGGGTGCATAAGGAGTGTTGCAAAGAATAGAGTTTGGAGATTGAGGTGAAGAAGGACAGTTACAGAGAGCAGAGTTTTTACACAAGGTTGCAGAAGGATCTTACAGAGAGCAGAGATTGTAGACTGAGGTGAAGCAGGAGTGTTACAGAGAGCAGAGGTTGGAGACTGGGGTGCAGAAGAACTGTTGCAGATACCAGAGGTTAAAGACTGGGGTGTAGAAGAACTGTTGCAGAAAACAGAAGTTGGAATCTGGGGTGGTGACGGACTGTTGAAGAGAGCAGATGTAGGAGACTGAGATGCAGAAGGACTGTTACAAAGAGCATATTTTTTGCGACTGGGGTGCAGAAGGACTGATACAGAGAGCAGAATTTGGAGACTGGGGTGCAGAAGGCCTGTTACAGGGAGAAGAGGTTGGAGACTGGGTTGCAGAAGGGCTCTTAGAGAGAGCAGAATTTGGAGACTGGGTTGCAGAAGGATCTTACGTGGAGCAGAGTTTGGAGACTGAGGTGCAGAAGGACTGTTACGGAGAGCAGAGTTAGGAGACTGGGGTGCAGAAGAATTGTTGGAGACATCAGAGTTTCCAGACTGAGGTGCAGAAGGACTGTTGCAGACATCAGATATTGGAGACTTGGGTGCAGAAGGACTGTTGCAGAGAGCAGATGTTGGAGACTGAAATTCAGAAGGATCCTTGCAGATAGCAGAGGTTGACACTGGGGTGCAGAAGGACTGTTACACAGAGCAGAGGTGGAAGACTGAGGTGACAAAGGACAGTTACAGAGAGCAAATGTGGGAGACAGGGGTGCAGGACTGATACAGAGCATAAGTTGAAGACTGAGGTACAGAAGGACTGTTACACAGAGCAGAGGTTGGAGACTCGGGTGCAGAAGAATTATTGCAGAGAGAAGAGTTTTTAGACTGAAGTACAGAAAAACTGTTGAGAGCAGATGTTGGAGATTGGGGTTCAAAAGGACTGTTGCAGCGAGCAGGGGTTGGAGACTGGGGTGCAGAGTGATCATTGCAGAGAGCAGAGGTTGAACACTTGGGTGCAGAAGGACTGATACAGAGAGCAGAGGTTGCAGACTGGGGTGCAGAAGGTCTTTTACAGAGAGCAGAGTTTTGAGAGTGAGGTGCCGAAAAACTGTTACAGAGAGCAGAGTTTGGAGACTAAGTTGCAGAAGGATCTTACATAGAGCAGAAGTTTGAGACTGAGGTGTAGAAGCACTGTTACAGAGAGTAGAGGTTGGAGACTCAGGTGCAGATAGACCCTTGCAGAGAGCAGTGGTTGGAGACTGAGGTGCAGAAGGATTGTTACAGAGAGCAGAGGTTGGAGACTGGGGTCTAGGAGGACTGTAGCAGAGAGTACAGTTTTGAGATTAAGGTGCAGAGGGACAGTTACACAGAGCACAGGTTGGAGACTAGGGTGAAGAACAACTGATACATAAAGCAGAGGTTGGAGACTCGGTGTATAAGTATCTTTACAGAGTACAGAGGTCGGAGAATGCAGTACACAAGGACTGTTATAGAGAGCACAGGTTGGAGACTGGGGTGCAGAAGGACTGTTGCAGAGAGCAAATGTTGGAGACTGGGGTGCAAAAGGACTGTTGCAGAGAGCAGAACATGGAGACTGGGGTGCAGAAGGACTGTTGCAGAGAGCAGAGTTTGCAGACTGAGTTGCAGAAGGACTGTTACAGAGGGCAGAGTTTTGAGACTGTGGTGCAAAACGACTGATACAGAAAGCAGAGGCTGGATACTGGGGTGCATAAGGACCCTTATGGAAAACAGTGGTTTGAGACTGTGTTACAGAAGGACTGTTACAGAGAGCAGAGATTGGAAACTGGGGTGCAAAAGAACTGATGTAGAGACCAGAGGTTGGAGACTGGGTTGCTGAAGGATTGTTGGGGCGAGTAGAGTATGGAGACTGGGGTGTAGAAGGATTGTTGCAGAGAGCAGAGTTTGGAGACTGCGGTGTAGAAAAACTTTTTCAGAGAGCAGACGTTTGAGACTGGGGTGCAGAAGGAACGTTGTTGGGAGCAGAGTATTGAGACTGGGGTCTAAAAGTACTGTTGCAGAGAGCAGAGGTTGAAGACTAGGGTGTAGAAGGACTGTTTCAAATAGCAGATGTTGGAGACTTGTGTGCAGAAGGACTGTTGCATAGAGCAGAGGTTGGAGACTGGGGTGCAGAAAAATTATTGCAGAGAACAGAGTTTTAAGACTGAGGTACTGAAGAACTGTTGCAGAGAGCAGATGTTGGAGATTGGGGTTCAGAAGAACTGTTGCAGAAAGCAGAGGTTTGAGACTATTGTGCAGAAGGATTATTGCAGAGAGCAGAGGTTGGAGACTGCCGTGCAGAATGATGGTTTCAGAAAGCAGAGTTTGGAGACTGAGGTGAAGAAGGACTTAAAGAGAGCAGAGGTTGGTTACTGGGGTGCAGAAGGACTGATACAGAAAGCAGAGGTTGGAGACTGGGGTGCAGAAGGACTGTTGCAGAGAGCAGAGTTTGGAGACTCGGGGTGGAGAAGGACTGTTGCAGAGAGCAGATTTTGGAGACTTGGGTGCAGAAGGATTGGTGGTGCGAGCAGAGTATGGAGACTGGGGTGTAGAAGGACTGTTGAAGAGAACAGAGGTTGGAGTCTGAGGTGCAGAAGGACCATTGCAGAAAGCAGAGATTGGAAAATGTGTTTCAGAAGGATCCTACAGAGAGCAGAGTTTTGACACTGAGGTGCAGAAGGACTGTTGCAGAGAGGAGAGGTTGAAGATTGGGGCGCAGAAGTACTTTTGTAGAGAGCAGAGGTTGGAGACTGAGGTGCAGAATTATTGTTACAGAGAGCAGAGTTTGGAGACTTTGGTGCCGAAGAACTGTTACAGAGAGTAGAGTTTGGTGACTCGGGTGCAGAAGGACCATTACAGAGAGCAGAGATTGGAGACTGGGGTACAAAATGACTTTTACAGAGAGCAGATATTGGAGACTGGGGTGTAGAAGGACTGTTACAGAGAGCAGAGTTTGGAGACTGGGTTGGAGAACAACTGTTGCAGACAGCAGATGTTGAAGACTGGGGTGCCCAAGGAATGTTGAAGAAAGCGGATGTTGCAGAGTCAGGTACAGACGGACTGTTACAAAGAGCAGAGTTTGGAGATTGTGGTTCAGAAGCACTGATACAGAAAGCAGAGTTTGGAGACTGGGGTGAAGAAGGACCCTTACAGAGAACAGTGGTTGAAGACTGCGGTACAGAAGAACTGTTTTTGAGAATAAGGTTGGAGACTGGGGTGCAGAGGGACCGTTGCAGAGAGCAGAGGTTAGAGACTGGGGTGCAGAAAGAATGTTACAGAGAGCAGAATTTGAAAACTGGGGACAGAAGGATCTTCCAGAGAGCAGAGGTTGGAGACTGGATTGTAGAGAGACTGTTGCAGAGCAGACGTTGGAGAATGAGGTGCAGAAGGATCGTTGCAGAGAGCAGATTATGGAGACTGGAGTATAGAAGGACTGTTCCAGAGAGCAGAGTTTGGAGACTTTGGTGTAGAAGGACTGTTGCAGAAAGCAGTTGTTGAATACTGAGTTGCAGAGGGACTGTTTTAGAGAACAGAGTTTGGAAACAGGGTGCAGAAGGACTGATACAGAGAGCAGAGATTAAAGACTGAGCTGCAGAAGGAATGTTACAGAGAGGAGAAGTTGGAGACTGGGGTGCAGAAGGACTGATACCGAAAGAAGAGGTGAGATACTGGGGTCCAGAAGTACCGATACAGAGAGCCGAGGTTGGAGATTGCAGTACAGAAGGACTCTTACAGAGAGCAGATGATGCAGACTGTGGTGCAGAAGGACTGTTGCAGAGAACAGAATTTGGAGACTGGGGTGCATAAGGACCATTGCTGAGAGCAGAGGATAAAGACTAATGTGCAGAAGGATTTTTACAGAGAGCAGAGGTTGGAGACTGGGGTGCAAAAGGACTGTTACAGAGAGTAGAGTTTGGAGACTTGGGTGCAGAAGAATCTTTCAAAGAGCTGAAGTTGGGGACTTGGGTAGAGAAGGACTGTTGCGGAGAGTAGAGTTTGGTAATTGGGGTGCATAAGGACCGTTGCTGAGAGCAGAGGTTAAAGACTGATGTGCAGAAGAATTGTTGCAGAGAGCAGAGTTTTATGACTGTGGTGCAGAAGGCCTCTTACAGAGAGCAGAGTTTGGTACTGGGGAGCATTAAAACTGTTACAGAGAGCAGAGTTTGGAGAATGGGTTGCAGAAGATTCTTTCAGAGAGCAGAGTTTGGAGACTGAGGTGCAGAAGGACTGTTATAGAGAGAAGAGGTTGGAGAGTGGGGTGCAGAAGGACTGTTTAAGAGAGCAGAGGTTGGAGACTGGGGTATAGAAGAACTGTTGAACAGAGCAGATGTTGGAGATTGGGGTGCAAAATGACTGTTGCAGAGAGCAGATATTGGAGACTGAGGTTTAGAAAGACTGTTACAGAGTGCAGATATTTGAGACTGGGGTGCAAAAGAATGGTTGTAGAGAGCAGAAGTTGGAGACTGAGGTGCAGAAAGATCATTGCAGAGAGCAGAGTTCAGAGACTTGGGTGCAGAAGCATTGTTACCAAGAGCAGAGGTTTGAGACTGGACTGCAGAAGGACTTTAACAGAAAGCACAGTTAGGAGACTCTGGTTCAGAAGGAATGTTGCAAAGAGCAGAGGTTGGAGACGGGGGTGCAGGAGGACTCTTGCAGAAAGCAGAGGTTGGAGACTGAGGTGCAGAAAGACTGTTAGAGAGAGCAGAGTTTGGAGATTGGGGTGCAGGAGGACTTATAGAGAAAGCAGATGTTGGAGAATGGGGTGCAGAAGGACATTTGCAGAGAACAGAGGTTGCAGACTAGGGTGCAGAAGCACCTTTGTAGAGAGCAGAGGTTGGAGACTGAGGTGCAGAATTATTGTTACAGAGAGCAGAGTTTGGAGACTTTGGTGCCGAAGAACTGTTACAGAGAGTAGAGTTTGGTGACTCGGGTGCAGAAGGACCATTACAGAGAGCAGAGATTGGAGACTGGGGTACAAAATGACTTTTACAGAGAGCAGATATTGGAGACTGGGAGCGGAAGGACTGTTGCAAGGACAGAGGTTTAAGACAGGGTTGCAGAAGGAACATTGCAGAGAGCAGAGGTTAGAGACTGAGGTGCAGAAGGATTGTAACAGAGGCGAGAGTTTGGAGACTGTGGTGCAGAAGAACTGTTACAGAGAGTAGAGTTTGGAGACTGGGGTACAGAAGCATATAACAGCTAGCAGAGGTTGGAGACTGGGGTGAAAAAGGACTGCTGCAGAGAGCAGAATTTGGAGACTGGGGTGCAGAAGGATTGTTACAGAGAGCAGAGGTTGGATACTGGGGTGCAGAAAGACTTGTGCATAGAGCAGAAGTTGGAGATTTGGGTGCAGAAAGAACTGTTGCAGAAAGTAGAAGTTTGAGACTGAGGTGCATAAGGACTGTTATTGAGAGAAGAAGATTGAGACAGGGGTGCAGAATAAATGATTCAAAAAGCAGAAGTTGAAGACTGGGGTACATGAGGACCATTACAGAGAGAAGAGGTTGGAGTCTCCAATACAGAATTACTCTTACATAGAGCAGAGGTTGGAGACTGGGGTACAGAAGGACTGTTGCAGAGAGTACATGATGGAGACTGGGGTCCAGAAAGACTGTAGCAGAGAGCAGACGTTGTAGACTAAAGTGCAGAAGGACAGTTACACAGAGCAGAGTTTGGAGACTGGGGTGCAGAAGCACTGACAAAAAAAGCAGAATTTGGAGATTCGGGTGCAGAAGTATCCTTACAGAGAGCAGAGTTTCGAGAATGCAGTACAGAAGGACTCTTACAGAGAGCAAAGTTTGGACACTGGGGTGGAGAATGACTGTTGCAGATAGCAGATGTTGGAGACTGGGGTGCAGAAGGAATGTTACAGAGAGCATAGAATGGAGACTGGGGTGCACAAGGTCTGTTGCAGAGAGCAGAGGTTGGAGACTGGGGTGTCAAAGGACTGTTTCAGAGAGCAGATGTTGGAGACTGGGGTGCACAAGGACTGTTGCATAGAGCAGAGGTTGGAGAATTCAGTACAGAAGAACTGTTACAGAGAGCAGAGATTGGAGACTGGGGTGTAGAAGAACTATTGCAGAGAGCAGAATTTGGAGATAGATTCCAGAAGGACTGTTACAGCGAGCAGGGGTTTTAGCCTGTTGTGCAGAAGGTTCTTTTAGAGAGCAGAGGTAAGAGACTGGGGTGCAGAAGGACTGTTTTAGAGAGAAGAGATAGGAGACTGGGGTGGAGAATGAGTTTTGAAGGGAGCAGATGTCGGACACTGGGGTGCAAAAGGACTACTGCAGAGAGCAGAAGATGGAGACTCGGGTGAAGAAGGACTGTTGCAGAGACCAGAGGTTGCAGACTGATTTACAGAAGGACTGATGTACGGAACAGATGTTGGAGTCTGGGGTGCAAAAGGATCGTTTAGTCGAGCAGAGTATGGAGACTAGGGTGTAGAAAGACTTTTGCAGAGAGCAGATGTTGGAGACTTGGTTGCAGAAGAACGGTTGCATAGAGCAGTGATTGGAGACTGACATACAGAAGGAGTGTTACAGAGAGCAGAGGTTGGAGACTGGGTTACAGATGGATTACTGCAGAGAGCAGAGTTTTCAGACTGAGGTACAGAAGAATTGTTGCAGGAAGCCGATGTTGGAGACTGGGGTTCACAAGGACTGTTGCAGTTATCATAGGTTTGAGCCTGGTGTGCAGAAGGATCATTGCAGAGAGCAGAGGTTGGAGACTGAGGTGCAGAAGGATCGTTGCAGAGAGCAGAGGTTTGAGACTGGGTGCAGAAGGATCGTTACAGAGAGCAGAGTTTGAAGACTGGGGTGCAGAAGGACTTTTACATACAGCACAGGTTGGAGACTTGGGTGCAGAAGTAATGTTGCGGAGAGCAGAGGTTGGAGATTTGTTTGCAGAAGGAGTGTTGCAGAAAGCAGAGGTGTGAGACTGAGGTTCAGAAAAACTGTTGCAGAGAGCAGAGTTTAAAGACTGGCGTACAGAATGACTGTTACAGAGAGGAGACGTTGGAGACTGGGTTTCAGAAGGATCTTACAAGGAAAGAGTTTGGAGACTGAGGTGCAGAAGGACTGTTACAGAAATCGGAGGTTCGAGACTGATGTGCAGAAGGATCATTACAAAGAGCAGAGGTTGGAGACTGGGGTGCAGAAGGACTGTTACAGAGAACATAGGTTGGAGACTGGGGTGCTGAATGATTATTGCAGACAGCAGAGTTTTTATACTGAGGTACAGAAGAAATTTTTCAGAGAGCAGTTGTTGTAGACTGGGTTGCACAAGGACTGTTGCAGCGAGCAGAGGTTGGAGACTGGTGTGCAGAAGGATCGTTGTAGTGAGAAGACATTAGAGACTGGGGTGCAGATGGACTGATACAGAGAGCAGAGGTTGGAGACTGGAGTGCAGAAGGCCTGTTACAGAGAGCACAATTTGGAGACTGGGGTAATGAAGGACTGTTACAGAGAGCAGAGTTTGAAGATTTTACAGAGAGCAGAGAATGAAGACTTAGGTGCAGAAGCACTGTTACAGAAAGTAGAAGTTGGAGTCTGAGGTGCAGAAGAACCATTGCATTAAGCAGAGGTTGTTAACTGGGTTTCAGAAGGATCCTACAGAGAGCAGAGTTTTGACAGTGAGTTCCAGAAGGACTGTTGCAGAGAGGAGAGGTTGGAGATTGGGGCGCAGAAGTACTTTTGCAGAGAACAGAGGTTGGATCTGAGGTGCAGAAAGACTGTTACAGAGAGCAGAGGTTGGAGACTGGTGTGCAGAATGACTGATACATTATGCAGATTTTGGAGACTTGGGTGCAGAAAGACTGTTACAGATAGCAGAGGTTGGAGACTGCAGTACAGAAGGACTGTTACAGAGAGAAGAGGTTGAAGACTGGGGTGCAGAGGAATTGTTGCAGAGAGCAGAGTTTGCAGAGTGAGGTGCAGAAGGACTGTTACAGAGAGCAAAATATGGATACTGTCGTGCAGAAGGACTGATACAGAAAGCAGAGGTTGGAGACTGGGGTGTAGAATGACTGTTACAGAGAGCAGAGTTTGGAGACTGGGTTGGAGAACAACTGTTGCAGACAGCAGATGTTGAAGACTGGGGTGTCCAAGGAATGTTGAAGAGAGCAGAGGTTGTAGAGTCAGGAGCAGACGGACTGTTAAAGAGAGCAGAGTTTGGAAACTGTGGTGCAGAAGCACTGATACAGAAAGCAGAGTTTGAAGACTGGGGTGAAGAAGGACCCTTACAGAGAACAGTGGTTGAAGACTGCGGTACAGAAGAACTGTTTTTGAGAATAAGGTTGGAGACTGGGGTGCAGAGGGACCATTGCAGAGAGAAGAGGTTAGAGACTGGGGTGCAGAAGGAATGTTACAGAGAGCAGAATTTGGACTGAGTTGCAGAAGGATTGTTACAGAGAATAAAGGTTGGAAATAGGGGTGCAGAAAATCTGATGAAGAGAGCAGAGGTTTTAGACTGGGGTGTACAAGGACTGTGCAGAGAGTAGAGGTTGGAGATTGGGGTTCAGAAGGACTGTATCAGAGAGCAGAGGTTGGAGACTAAGGTGCAGAAGTATCCTTACAGAGAGCAAAGGTTGGAGAATGCAGTACAGAAGGAATGTTACAGAAAGCAACTCTACAGAGAGGACTGTTACAGAGAGCAGAGTTTTAAGACTAGGGTGCAGAAGAACAGTACACAGGACTGTTACAGAGAGCAGAGTTTAAGACTAAGGTGCAGAAGAAGAGTTACGTAGAGCAGAGGTTGGAGATTGGGTTGCAGAAGGACTGACACAAAAAGCAGAGGTTGGAAATTGGGGTGCAGAAGTATTCTTACAGAGAGCAGAGGTTGGAGAATGCAGTACAGAAGGAATGTTACAGAAAGCAAAGTTTTGAGACTGGGGTGCAGTATGACTGTTGCAGAGAGCAGATGTTGGAGACTGGGGTGCAAAAGGACTGTTGCAGAGAACAGAGGATGGAGACTCGGTGCAAAAGGATTGTTGCAGAGAGAAGAGGATGGGGACTGAGGTGCAGAAGGATTGTTACAGAGAGCAGATGTTGGAGACTGGGGTGCAGAAGGACTGTTGCAGAGAGCAGATGTTTTAGACTGGGATGTAGAAGGACTGTTGCAGAGAGTAGAGGTTGGAGATTGGGGTCCAGAAGGACTGTAGCAGAGAGCAGAGGTTGAAGACTAAATTGCAGAAGGACAGTTAAACAGAGCAGAGGTTGAAGACTGGGGTTCAGACGGACTGACACAGAAAGCAGAGGTTGGAGACTCGGGTGCAGAATTCCATTACGGAGAGCAGAGGTTGTAGAATGCAGTACAGAAGGACTGTTGCAGAGAGCAAAATTTGGAGACTGGGGTGGATAATGACTGTTGCAGAGAGAAGATGTTGGAGACTGGGGTACAAATGGACTGTTGCAAAGAGCAGAGGATCGAGATTGGGATGCAGAAGGACTGTTGCAGAGAGCAGAGGTTGCAGACTGAGTTGCAGAAGGACGGTTGCAGAGGGCAGAGTTTGGTGACTATGGTTAAAAATGACTGATACAGAAAGCAGAAGTTGGATACTGGGGTGCATTAGGACCCTTACAGAGAACAGAGGTTGGAGACTGTTGTACAGAAGGACTGTTTTAGAGAGCAGAGGTTGGAGATTAGGGTGCAGAAGAACTGATGTAGAGAACAGAGTTTGGAGACTGAGGTGCAGAGGGATCGTTGGGGCGATCAGAGTATGGAGACTGGGCTGTAGAAGGACTGTTGCATAGAGCAGAGGTTGGAGACTGGGGTGTAGAAGGACTGTTTAAGAGAGCAGATGTTAGAGACTTGTGCACAGAAGAACTGTTTCATAGAGCAGAGACTGGAGATTGAGATACAGAAGGACTGTTACAGAGAGCAGAGGTTTGAGACTGGGGTGCAGAAGGATCGTTGCAGAGAGCAGAGGTCGGAGAGTTATGTGCAGAAGTATCGTTGAAGAGAGCAGAGGTTCGAGACGGGTGCAGACGGATCGTTACAGAGAGTAAAGCTGGAGACAGGGGTGCAGAAAAACTTTTACACACAGCATAGGTTTGAGACTGGGGTGCAGAAGGAATGTTGCAGAGAGCAGTGGTAGGCGACTGGGGTTCAGAAGGACTGTTGCTGAAAGCAGAGGTTGGAGACTGAGGTGCAGAAGGACTGTTACAGAGAGCAGAGGTTGGACACTGGGGTGCAGAAGAACTGAAAAAGAAAGTAGATGTTGGAGACTGGGGGGCAGAAGGACCATTACAGAGAGCAGAGGTTGGAGACTCTGGTACAGAAGGACTGTTACAGAGAGCAGAGTTTAGAGACTGTGGTGTAGAAGGGCTATTGCAGAGAGGAGAATTTGGAGATAGGTTCCAGAAGGACTGTTACAGTGAGAAGGGTTTGGAGACTGGTGTGCAGAAGGTTCTTATAGAGAGCAGAGGTAGGAGACTGGGGTGCAGTAGGACTGTTTTAGAGAGAAGAGGTACGAAACTTGG
>NW_027522736.1:29667-82637 GCF_052094955.1 Ictidomys tridecemlineatus
GGCCTTCTGCACCCCAGTCTCCAAGCTCTACTCTCTGCAACGATCCTTCTGCACCCATGTCTCCCACCTCTTCTCTCTAAAACAGTCCTTGTGCACCCCAGTCTCCTATCTCTGCTCTCTGTAAGATCATTCTGCACACCAGTCTCCAACCTCTGCTCGCTGTAACAGTCCTTCTGGAACCTATCTCCAAATTCTGCTCTCTGCAACGGTCCTTCTGCACCCCAGTCTCCAATCTCTGTTTTCTGCAACAGTCCTTCTACACCCCAGTCTCCAAACTCTGCTCTCTGTAACAGTCCTTTTGTACCAGAGTCTCCAACCTCTGCTCTTTATAACGGTCCTTCTGCCCCCCAGTCTCCAACATCTGCTTTCTTTGTCAGTCCTTCTGCACCCCAGATTCCAAACTCTGCTCTCTCTAACAGTCATTCTACACCTCAGTCTCTAACTGCTGCTTTCAGCAACAGTCCTTGTGAACCCCATTCTACTACCTCTGCTCTCTGCAACATTCCTTCTGCACCCCAGTATCAAACCTATGCACTCTGTAATAGTCCGTCTGCACCCCAGTCTCCAACCTCTGCCTCTCTGTAGTGATCCTTCTGCACCCCAGTCTCAAACATCCCCTCTCTGTTATAGTTCTTCTGCACCGAGGTCTCAAAACTCTTTTCTCTGTAAGATCGTACTGAAACCGAGTCTCCAACGCCTGCTATCTGTAACTGTCCTTTTGCACCCCAGTCTTTACCTCTGCTCTCTGCAACAGTCCTTCTTCACCTCAGTCTCCAAACTCTGCTTTCTGCAACAGTCCTTCTGCACCCAAGTCTCCAACTTCTGCTCTCCGCAACATTCATTCTGCACCCCGGTCTCCAAACTGTGCTCTCTGTAAAAGTCTTTCTGCACCCCAGTCTCCAAACTCTGCTCTCTGTAACGATCCTTCTGCACCCCAGTCTTGAACCTCTGCTCTCTTCAACGATTTTTCTGCACATAAGTCTCCAACCTCTGCTCTCTGCAACGATCCTTCTCCACCCCAGTCTCAAACCTCTGCTCTCTGCAACAGTCATTATGAACCCCAGTCTCCAACATCTGCTTTGTGAAACAGTTTTTCTGTATCTCAGTCTGAAAACTCCCCTCTCTGTAATCCTCAATCTGCAACCCAGTCTCCAACTTATGCTCTCTGTAACAGTCCTTCTGTACCTCAATCTCCAATCTCTGCTCTATGCAACAGTCCTTTTGCGCAGAAGTCTCTAACATCTTCTCTCTTAAACAGTCCTTCTACACCCCAGTCTCCAACGTCTGCTCTATGCAACAGTCCTTCTACACCCCACTCACCATACTCTTATCGCCCCAACGATCCTTCTGCATCCCAGTCTCCAAACTCTGTTCTCTACATCAGTTCTTCTGCACCCCAATCTACAACCTCTACTCTCTGCAACAGTCCTTGTACATCCCAGTCTAAAACCTCTGCTCTCTCCATCAGTCGTTCTGCACCCCTGTCTCCAACCTCTGCTCTCTGTAACAATTTTTCTGCACCTCAGTCTTCAACCTCTGCTCTCTGCAACAGTCCTTCTGCACCTCAGTCTCCAACTTCTACTCTCTTTAACAGTGCTTCTGCACCCCAGTCTCCATTCTCTGCTCTCTGTTAGATCCTTCTGCAACCCAGTCTTCAAACTCTGCTCTCTGTAACAGTCCTTCATTACCCCAGTCTCCAAATTGTGCTCTCTGTAACAGGCCTTCTGCTCTCCAGTCTCCAACCTCTGCTCTCTGTATCAGTCCATCTGCACCCCAGTCTCTAACGACTGCTCACTGCAACGATCTTTCTGCACCCCAGTCTTTAACCTCTGCTCGCTGCAACAGTCCTTGTGCAACCCAGTCTACAACATCTGCTATCTGCAACATTTCTTCTGTACCTCAGTCTGAAAACTCCGCTGTCTGCAATAATCCTTCTGCACCCCAGTCTCCAACCTGTGCTCTCTGTAACAGTCCTTCTGCACCTCAGTCTCCAACCTCTGCTTTCAGCAGCACTACTACTGCAACCCAGTCTCCAAACTCTGCTCTCTGTAACAGTCCTTCTTCACAACAGTTTCCAACATCTGCTTTCTATAACAGAAATTCTGAAACCCAGTCTCGAACCTCTGCTCTCTTTAACAGGCCTTCTGAACCACAGTCTCCAAACACTTCTCTCTTCAACAATTTTTCTCCACCCCAGTCTCCAACCTCAGCTCTTGGCAAGAGTCCTTCTACACCCCAGTCTCCAACATCTTCTCTCTGTAAGATCCTAATTCACACCAGTCTCCAAACTCTGCTCTCTGTAACAATCCGTCTGCACCCCAGTCTCCGACATGTGCTCTCTGCAACAGTCCTTCTGCAACCCAGTCTCCAAAATTTTTTTCTCTGCAAAAATTGTTCACCATCCCACTCTCTGAATTCTGCTCTCAGCAACAGTCCTTAAGCACTCCAGTCTCTAACCTCTGTTCTCTTTAACACTGCTTTTGCAAACCAGTCTCCAACATCTGCTCTCTGTAACAGTCCTTCTGCACCCCAGTCTACAAGCTCTGCTTTCTGTTACAGTCCTTCAGCACGACAGTCTCCAACCTCTTCTCTCGTAAAAGTCCTTCTTCAACTTAGTTTCCAACCTCTACTTCTGCAACAGTCCTACTGCACCCCAGTCTCCAACTTCTGCTCTCTGCAACAGTCCTTGTGCACCCTAGTTACCAACATCTGCTTTCTGCAACAGTCCTTCTGCACCCCAGTCTCCAACTCTGCTCTCTTTAACCGTCCTTCTGTACTGCAGTCTCAAAACTCTGCTCTCTGTTACCGTCTTTCTTCACCACAAACTAATCTCTGCTTTCTCTATCAGTTTTTTAGAATCCCCGGACTCCAAACTCTGCTCTCTGTGAGAATCCTACTGCACATCAATCTCCAACCTCTGCTCTGTGTAAGATCCTTCTGCTCCCCAGTTTCCAAACTCTGCTCTCTGTAACATTCCTTCTCCACCCCAGTCCCCAAATATCTGCTCTCTGTAAGAGTCCTTCTTCACCACAGTCTTCAACCTCTGCACTCTGCAACAGTCCTTATGCACCTCTGTGTCCAAACTCTGCTCTCTTTAAGATCCTTCTGAAACCCAGTCTCCAAACTCTGCTTTCTGCAGTGGTCCTTCTGCACCCCAGTCTTCAAATTCTGATCGCTACATTAGTTATTCTGCACCCCAGTCTAAAACCTCTGCTCTCTGTAACAGTCCTTCTGTACTGCAGTCTTCAAACTCTGTTCTCTGTAACGGTCCTTCTGCACCACATCTCCAATCTCTGTTTTCTGTATGTCCTTTTGCAACACATTTTCGAAACTCTGCTGTCTGTATCAGACTTTCTGCACCTCACTCTGCCAACCTCTTCTCTCTGCAATAGTACATATGCACCCCAGTCTCTAAATTCTGCTCTCTGCAACATTCCTTCTGCACCTCAGTCTCCAACATCTGTTGTCTGCAACAGTCCTTCTCCAACCCAGTCTCCAAACTCTGCTCTCTGCAACAGTCCTTCTACACCCCAGTCTTCAACCTCTGCTTTCTGTATCAGTCCTTCTGCACCAGAGTCTCCAAACTCTGCTCTCTGTAACAGTCCTTATGCACCTCACTGTGAAACTTCTGCTCTCTGCAACAATCCCTCTGCACCCCAGTCTTCAACCTCTGCTCTCTGTAACAGTCCTTCTGTACTGCAGTCTCCAACCTCTGCTCTCTGTAACAGTCCTTCTACACCCGAGTCTCCAAACTCTGCGTTATGTGTCACTCATTCTTCACACCAGTCTCCAAACTCTGCCCTCTGTCCTTCTGCACATCAGAATCCAACCTCTGTTCTCTGCAAAAGTACTTCTGCGCCCCAATCTCCAACCTCTGCTCCCTGCAACAGTTTTTCTGCACCTCGGAATGCAACCTCTGTTCTCTGCAGCAGTCCTTCTACACCACTGTCTCCATACTCTGCTCGCACCAACGATCCTTCTGCACCAAAGTCTCCAACATCTGCTCTCTGCAACAGTCCTTCTCCACCCGTCTCCAAACTCTGCTCTCTGTAAAAATCCTTCTGCATCCCAGTCTCCAAACTCTGCTTTCTGTATCAGTCCTTCTGCACCCCAGTCTCCAACCACTGCTCTCTTAAAAGTTCCTTCTTCACCTCAGTCTCAAAACTCTGCTTCCTGCAACCGTCCTTCTGCACACCAGTCTCCAACCTCTGCTCTCTGCAACGATCCTTCTGAACCCTAGTCTCAAACCTCTGCTCCCTGCAACAGTCCTTCTGAACCCCAGTCTCCAACATCTGCTCTCTGCAACAGTTCTTCTGTACCTCAGTCTGATAAATCTGCTCTCTGCAATAATCCTTCTGCACCCAGTCTCCAAACTCTGCTCTCTTTAACAGTCCTTCTGTACCGCAGTCTCCAAACTCTGCTCAATGCAACAGTCCTTCTGCACCCAAGTCTCCAACATCTGCTCTCTGAAACAGTCCTTCTACACCCCAGTCTCCGAACTCTGCTCTCTGGAACAATCCTTCTACACCCCAGTCTCCATACTCTGCTTGCCCCAATGATTCTTCAGCACTTCAGTCTCCAACCTCTGATATCTACATCAGTTCTTTTGCACCCCAGTCTCCAACCTCTGCTCTCTGTAACTGTCCTTCTCTACCACAGTCTCCAACTGCTTTTCTCCTTAAGGGTCCTTATGCACCCCAGTATCCAACCTCTGCTTGTTGTATAAGTCATTTTGCACAGCAGTCTCAAAACTCTTCCCTCTGCAACAGTCCTTCTGCAAATCAGTCTGCAACCTCATCAACTCAAACCTCTGTCTTCTGAAACAGTCCTTCTGCTCTCCAGTCTCCGAGATCTGCTCTCTGTCACAGACCTTATGCACCGCAGTTTCCAACCTCTGCTTTCTACAACAGTCCTTCTGCACCCTAGTTACCAACATCTGCTCTCTGCTACAGTACTTCTGCACCTCAGTCTTCAACCACTGCTCTCTGTAACAGTACTCCTGTACTGCAGTATCCAACCTCTGCTCTCTGTAACGGTCTTTCTGCACCTCTGACTCCAATCGCTGCTTTCTGTATCAGTCCTTCTGCATCCCAGTTTCAAACCTCTTCTCTCTGTAAGAGTCCTTCTGCACCTCAGTCTCCAACCTCTTCCCTCTGTTTGATCCTTCTGCAACCCAGACTTTAAACTCTGCACTCTGTAACAGTCTTTCTGCACAACAGTCTCAACCTCTGCTCTCTGTAACAGGACTTCTGCAACACAGTTTCCAAACTCTGCTTTGTGTAAAAGGCCTTTTGGACCCCAGTCTCCAACCTCTTCTCTCTTCAATGATTCTTCTTCACCCCAGTCTCCAACATCTGCTCTCTTCAAAAGTCCTGTTGCACCCCAGTGTCCAAACTCTGCTTTCTGTAAGATCCATCTGAACCCCAGTCTCCAACCTCTGCTCTCTGTAACAGTCCTTCTGCACCCGAGTCTCCAACCTCTGCTCTCTGTAACAGGACTTCTGAACCTCAGTCTCTAACCTCTGCTCTCTGCAGTAGTCCTTTTCCACCCTCGTCTAAAAATTCTGCTCTCTTCAACAGTCCTTCTGAACACTAGTTACCAAAATCTGCTCTCTGCAACAGTTCTTCTGCACCTCAGTCTCGCAACTCTGCCTCTCTGTAAGATCCTTCTGCAACAGAGTCTTTAAACTCTGCACTTTGTACCTGTCCTTCTGCACAACAGTCTCCAACTTCTGCTCTCTGTAACAGGACTTCTGCAACCCAGTCTCCAAACTCTGCTCTCTGTAACAGGCTTTATTCACCCCAGTCTAAAACCTCTTCTCTCTGCAACGATTCTTCTAAACCCCAGTCTCCAACATCTGCTTTCTGCAACAATCGTTTTGAACCCCAGTCTCCAAAATCTTCTCTCTGTAATATCCATCTGAACCCCAGTCTCCAACCTATGCTCTCTGAAACAGTCCTGCTGCACCCCAGTCTCTAAAATCTGCTCTCAGCAACATTCCTTCTGCACCCAAGTCTTCAACATCTGCTCTCTGCAACACTCCTTCTGCACCCCAGTCTCCAACCTCTGCTCTCCGCAAGAGTCATTCTGCACCCCAGTCTCCGAACTCTCCTCTCTACCACAGTCTTTCTGCACCCTAGTTACTAACATTTGCTCTCTGCTACGGTAGTTCTGCACCCCGGTCTTCAACCACTGCTCTGTGTAACAGTCCTCTTGTTCTGCTGTATCCAACCTCTGCTCTCTGTAACGTTCTTTCTGCACCCTAGACTCCAATCACTTCTTTCTGTATCAGTCCATCTGCACCCCAGTTTCCAACCTCTGCTCTCTGTAAGAGTCCTTCTGCACCTCAGTCACCAACCTCTGATCTCTGCAACAGTCCTTCTGCAACTCAGTCTCCAAATTCTGCTCTCTGTAAGATCCTTATGCATCCCTGTATTTAACCTCTGCTCTCTGAAACTGTCTTTCTGAATCCAAGTCTCCAAACTCTGCTCTCTGTAATAGGACTTCTGAACCTCAGTCTCCAACCTCTGCTCTCTGAAACAGTCCTTCTGCACCCCAGTCTCCAACCTCTGCTTTCTACATTAGTCCTTCTGGACCCTAGTTAGCAACATCTGCTCTCTGCAACAGTCATTCTTCACGCCACTCTCCAACATCTGCTCTCTGCAACAGTCATTCTGCACCTGAGTCTGAAATCTCTCCTCTCGACGATCCTTTTGCACCCCAGTCTCCAACGACTGCTCTTTGTAACAATCAACCTGCACCTTACTCTCCAAACTCTGCTCTCTGTAAGATTCTTCAGCAACCCTTTCTTCATAATCTGCTCTCTGTACCAGTCCTTCTGCACCCCAGTCTCCAACCTCTCCTCTCTCTAACAGGCCTTCTGCACGCCAGTCTCCAAATCTGCTCTCTTAAGCAGGCTGTCTGCACGCAAGTCTCCAACCTCTGCTCTCTGGAACAATCCTTCTGCACCCCAGTCTTTTACCTCTGCTCTCTGCAATGATCCTACTGCACCTCAGTCTCCAACCTCTAATCTCTACAACAGTCCTTCTGCACCTCAGTCTCTAAATTCTGCTCTCTGTAAGATACTTCTGCACCACTTTCTCCAACCTCTGCTCTCTGTAACAGTCCTTCTTCACCCGAGTCTTCAACCTCTGCTTTCTGTATCAGTCCTTCTGAACACCAGTCTCCAACCTCTGCTCTCTGTGTCTATCCTTCTTCACCTCAGTCTCCGACCTTTGCTTTCTGTAACAGTCCTTCTGTACCCAAGTCTCCAACCTCTGCTCTCTGTAACAGTCTTTCTATACCACAGTCTCCAACCTCTGCTCTCTGTAACGGTTTTTCTGCACCCCAATTTCCAACCTCTGCTTTCTGTAACAGTCCTTCTGCACATCAGTCTCCAAACTCTGCTCTCCGTAACAGTTCTTCTACACCTCAATCTCCAACCTCTGCTCTCTGTAACAGTACTTCTGCACCTCAGTCTGAAACCTCTCCTCTCCACGATCCTTCTGCACCCACAGTCTCAAACCACTGCTCTCTGTAACAGTCCACGTACACCTTAGTCTCCAAACTCTGCTCTCTGTAAGATCCTCCAGCATCCCTTTCTTCAAAATCTGCTCTTTGTACCAGTCCTTCTGCACCCAAGTCTCCAACCTCTCCTCTCTGTAACAGGCCTTCTGCACGCCAGTCTCAAAATCTGCTCTCTTTAGCAGGCCTTCTGCACGCAAGTCTCCAACCTGTACTCTCTGCAACGATTTTCCTCCACCCCAGTCTATAACCTCTGCTCTCTGCAATGATTATACTGCACCCCAGTCTCCAACCTCTGATCTCTACAACAGTCCTTCTGCACTTCAGTCTCCAAATTCTGCTCTCTGTAAGATGTTTCTGCACCACTGTCTCCTACCTCTGCTCTCTGTAAAAGTCCTTCTGCAAAATAGTTTTCAACCTCTGCTCTCTGTAACAGGAATTTTACAACCCAGTCTCGAACCTCTGCTCTCTGTAACAGGCCTTCAGAACCCCAGTCTCTAACCTCTTCTCTCTGCAATGATTTTTCTCCACCCTAGTCTCCAACCTCTGCTCTTCGCAACAGTCCTGCACCCTAGTCACCAAACTCTGCTCTGTGTAAAATCCTTATGCACTCCAGTCTTCAACCTCTTCTCTCTGCAACGATTCTTTTCAATCCCAGTCTCCAACATCTGCTCTCTGCAACAGTCATTTTGCACCCCAGTCTCTAAATTCTGCTCTCTGTAAGATCCATCTGAACCCCAGTCTCCAACCTCTGCTCTATGTAACAGTCCTTCTCCACACCAGTCTCCAAATCTGCTCTCTGTAACTGTCCTTCTGCACCTCAGTCTCGAAAGTCTGCTCTCTGTAACAGTCCATCTGCACCTCAGTCTCTAAAATCTTCTCTCTGCAACGATCCTTCTGGATCCCAGTTTCCAACTTCTGCTCTGTGCAGCAGTCCTTCTGCACCACAGTCTTCAACCTCTGCTCTCTGTATGATTCTTCTGCACTCTAGTTTCTAAACTCTGCTCTCTGTAACATTCCTTCTCCACCCCACTCTCCAACTTCTGTCCTCTGCAACAGTCTTTCTCCTCCCCAGTCATCGAAATCTTCTCTATGTAACAGTCCTTCTGTACCGCAGTCTCCAACCTCTGCTCTCTGTAACCGTCCATCTACACCCCAATTTCCAACCTCTGCTTTCTGTAACAGTCCTTCTGCACCTCAATCTCCAAACTCTCCCCTCTGTAACACTCATTCTACACCTCAGTCTCCAACCTCTGCTCTCTGTAACAGTCCTTCTGCACCCCCAGTCTCCAACCTCTGCTATTGGTAAGAGTTCTATACCGCAGTCTTCAACCTCTGCTCCCTGAAACAGTCCTTCTGCATTCCAGTCTCCAAAATATACTCTCTGCAACAGTCCTTCTGTACCTCAGTCTGAAAACTCTGCTGTCTGGAACGAACCTTCTGCATTCCAGTGTCCTACCTTTGCTCTCTTTAAGAGTCCATCTACACCTCAGTCTCCAACCTCTGCTCTCTTTAACAGTCCTTCTGCACCTCAGTTTCAAAATTCTGCTCTCTGTAAGATCTTTCTGCACCGCTGTCTTCAACCTCTGCTCTCTGTAACAGTCTTTTTGCACTCCAGTCTCCAACCTCTGCTCTCCGCAACACTTCTTCTGCACCCCAGTCTCCAAACACTGCTCTCTGCAACAGTCCTTCGGCACCCTAGTTACAAACATCAGCTCTCTTTTACAGTTCTTGTGCACTCCAGTCTCCAACCTCTGCTGTCTGTAACAGTCCTCCTGTATTGCAGAATCCAAACTCTGCTCTCTGTAATGGTCTTTCTGCACCCCGGTCTTCAATCTCTGCTTTCTTTATCAGTCCTTCTGCACCCCAGTCTCCAACCTCTGCTCTCTATAACAGTCCTTTGGCAACCCAGTCTCCAAAATCCGCTATCTGCAACAGTCCTTCTGCATCCCAGTCTCTAACCTCCGCTCTCTGTAACAATTCTTCTGCACCTCAGTCTCCAAACTCTGCTGTCTGTAACAGTCCATCTGCACCTCAGTCTCTAAAATCTGGTCTCTGCAACGATCCTTCTGGACCCCAGTCTCCAACTTCTGCTCTCGGCAACAGTCTTTCTGCACCACAGTCTCCAAACACTGCTCTCTGTAACATTCTTTTTCCACCCCAGTCTCCAACTTCTGTCCTCTGCAACAGTCCTGCTGCTCCCCAGTCTCCTAGATCTGCTCTGTGTAACAGTCCTTCTGTACCGCAGTCTCCAACCTCTGCTCTCTGTAAGGGTCCTTCTACACTCCAATTTCCAACATCTGCTTTTTGTAACAGTACTTCTGCACCTCAGTCTCCAAACTCTGCTCTCTGTAACACTCCTTCTACACCTCGGTCTCCAACCTGTGCTCTCTGTAACATTCCTTCTGTACCCCAGTCTCCAACCTCTGCTCTCTGCATTGGTACTTCTGCACCCGAGTCTCCAACCTTGTTCTCTACAACAGTCCTTCTGTACTGCAGTCTCCAAGCTCTGTTATCTGTAAGGGTCCTTTTGCAACCGAGTCTCCCACCTCTACTTTCTATATCAGTCTTTCTAGACCACAGTCTCCAAACTCTGCTCTCTGTAACCGTCATTCTGCACCTCACTTTGCAACCTCTGCTCTCTGCAACAGTCCTTCTCCATCCCAGTCTCCAAACTCTGCTCTCTGTAACGGTCCTTCTGGACCCCAATCTCCAACCTCTATTCTCTGCAACAGTCCTTCTACACCCCAGTCTCCACCCTCTGCTTTCAGCAAAAGTTTTTATGAACCCCAGTCTCCAACTTTTTCTCTCTGTAACTATACTTCTGCACCTCAGTCTCCAACATCTGCTCTTTGCAAGGGTCCTTCTTACCTCAGTCTCCAAACTCTATGATCTGTAACAGTGCTTCTGCACTGCAGTCTCCAAACTCTGCTCTCTGTAAGATCTTTCTGCACCCGAGTCTCCAAACTCTGCTCTGTAACAGGCCTTCTGCACCCCAGTCTCCAACCTCTGCTCTCTGTATCACTCCATCTGCACCCCAGTCTCCAACCTCTGCTCTCTGCCACGATCCTTCTGCACCCCAGTCTCCAACATCTGCTCGCTGCAACAGTGTTTGTGCAACCCAGTCTTCAACATCTCTTCTCTGCAACAGTTCTTCTGTACCTCAGTCTGAAAAATCTGGTCTCTGCAACAATTGCTCTGTACCCAAGTCTCCAACCTCTGCTCTCTGTAACAGTCTTTCTGTACCTCTGTCTCCTACCTCTGCTCTCTGTAAGACCATTCTGAAACCCAGTCTGCAAACTCTGTTCTCTGTAACAGTCCTTCTGCACCCCAGTCTCCACACTCTGCTCTCTGAAACAGGCCTTCTGCATCCCAGTTTCCAACCTCTGCTCTCTGTAATAGGCCTTCTGTACCCCAGTCTCCAAGCTCTACTTTCTGCAACGATCCTTCTTCACCCAAGTTTCGTACCTCTTCTCTCTAAAACAGTCCTACTGCACCCCAGTCTCCTACCTCTGCTCTCTATAAGAACCTTCTGCACACCAGTCTCCAAACCCTTCTCGCTGTAACAGTCCTTCTGGAACCTATCTCCAAATTCTCCTCTCTGCAATAGCCCTTCTACACCACAGTCTCTAAACTCTGCTCTCTGTAACAGTCCTTCTGTACCAGAGTCTCCAACCTCTGCTCTCTGTAATGGTCCTTCTGCCCCCCAGTCTCCAACATCTACTTTCTTTTTCAGTTCTTCTGCACCCCAGTGTCCAACCTCTCCTCTCTGTAACAGTCCTTCTGCACCTCAGTCTCCAACCTCTGCTTTCAGCAACAGTCCTTCTGAACCCCAGTCTCCTACCACTGCTCTCTGCAACATTCCTTCTGCACCCCAGTCTCAAACCTATGCTGTGTGTAAAAGTTTTTCTGCACCCCTGTCTCCAACTTTACTCTCTGTAACGATCCGTCTGCACCCGTCTCGAACCTCTGCTCTCTTCAACGATCCTTCTGCACGTAACTCTCCGACCTCTGCTCTCTGCAACGATCCTTCTGCACCCCAGTCTCAAACCTCTGCTCTCTGTAACAGTCCTTCTGTATCTCAATCTCCAGTCTCTGCTCTATGAAACAGTTCTTCTGTGCACAAGTCTCTAACATCTGCTCTCTTAAACAGTCCTTCTACACCCCAGTCTCCAACCTCTGCTCTATGCAACAGTCCTTCTACAGCCCAGTCTCCATACTCTGATCGCCCCAACGATCCCTCTGCACCTCAGTCTCCAAACTCTGTTCTCTACATCAGTTCTTCTGCACCCTAATCTCCAACCTCTGCTCTCTAAAACAGTCCTTCTGTACAACAGTCTCCAACCTCTGTTCTCTGTAAGGGTCCTAATGCACCCCAGTATCCAACTTCTGCTTTCTGTATCAGTCATTTTTAACCATAGTCACCAAACTCTGCCCTCTGCAACCGTCCTTCTGCAACTCAGTCTGCAACCTCTGCTCTCTGCAACAGTCCTTCTGCATCCCAGTCTCGATCCTCTGCTCTTTGCAAAAGTCCATTTGTATTCCAGTCTCCAACATCTTCTCTCTGCAACGGTCATTATCCACCCCAGTCTCCAAATTTTGCTCTCTGTAACAGTCCTTCTGTACTGCATTCTACAACCTCTGCTCTCCGTAATGGACTTCTGCACCCGAGTCTCCAACCTCTGCTTTCTGTGTCAGTCCGTCTGAACCCCAGTCTTCAACCTCTGCTCTGTTTAACTGTCCTTCTGCAATTTAGTCTTCAACCTCTGCTCTCTGCTACAGTCCTTCTGGACCCCAATCTCCAACCTCTACTCTCTGCAACAGTCCTTCTACATCCCAGTCTAAAACATCTGCTCTCTGCAACAGTCCTTCTGCACCCCAGTCTCCAACATCTGCTCTCTGTAACAATCCTTCTGCACCTCAGTCCCCATCCTCTTCTCTCTGCAACAATCCTTTTGCACCGAGTCTCCATCCTCTGTTCTCTGCAACAGTCCTTTTGCACCCCAGTCTCCAACATCTGCTCTCTGCAACAGTCATACTGCACCCCAGTCTCAAAACTTTGCTTTCTGTAACATTCCTTCTGTACTGCATTCTTCAAACTCTGCTCTCTGTAAGAGTACTTCTGCACCCCAATTTCCAACCTCTGCTTTTTGTGTCAGTCCTTCTGCAACCCAATCTCCAACCTCTGCTCTATGTAACTCTTCTTCTGCACCTTAGTCTTAAACTCTGCTCTCTGTAACAGTCCTGTGTACTGTTCTTCTGCACCTTAGTCTTAAAACTCTGCTCTCTGTAACAGTCCTCTCTGTACAGTTGCTTTCTGTAACATTCCTTCTGTACTGCATTCTCCAACCTTTGCTCTCTGTAAGGATACTTCTGCACCTTAGTCTCCAACCTCTGCTCTCTGATACAGTCCTTCTGAACCCCAATCTCCAACCTCTACTCTCTGCACAGTCCTTGTACACCCCAGTCTAAAACCTCTGCTCTCTTCATCAGATTTTCTGCACCCCTATTTCCAACCTTTATTCTCTGTAACAATCCTTCTGCAACTCAGTCCAAATTCTGCTCTCTGTAACATTACTTCTGCACCCCGTAACATTCCTTCTGCACCCCAGTCTCTAACCTCTGCTCTCTGCAATGGTCCCTCTGCACCCCAGTCTCCAACCTTATTCTAAAAAACAGTTCTTCTGTACCGCAGTCTTCAACCACTGTTCTCTGTAAGGGTCCTTCTTCACCCCAGTCTTCAAACGCTGCTTTCTGTATCAGTGCTTCTGCACCACAGTTTCCAAACTCTGCTCTCTTTAACAGTCCGTCTGCACCTGACTCTACAACCTCTGCTCTCTTCAACATTCCTTGGGCACCCCAGTCTTCAACATCTGCTGTCTGCAACAGTTTTTCTCCAACCCAGTCTCCAAACTCTGCTCTCTGTAACAGTCATTCTACACCCCAGTCTCCAACCTCTGCTTTCTGTATCAGTCCTTCTGCACGACAGTATCCATATTTTGCTCTCTGTAACAGTCCTTCTGCACCTCACTCTGCAAACTCTGCTCTCTGCAACAATTCCTCTGCACCCCAGTCTTCAACCTCTTCTCTCTGTAACAGTCCTTCTGTACTGCAGTCTCCAACCTCTGCTGTCTGTAACAGTCTTTCTGCACCCAAGTCTCCAAAATCTGCATAATGTATCAGTCATTCTGCACACCAGTCTCCAACCTCTGCTCTCTGTAACAGTCTTTCTGCACCTCAGATCCAACCTCTGTTCTCTGCAAAAGTACTTCTGTGCCCCAATCTCCAACCTCTCCTCTCTGCAACAGTCCTTCTGGAACTCACTGTCAAAACTCTGCTCTCTGTAGGATCCTTCTGAAACCCAGTTTCCAACCTCTGCTTAATGCAATGGTCCTTCTGCACCTCAGACTCCAACTTCTACTTTCTGTAACAGTGCTTCTGCACCTAAGTCTTCATTCTCTGCTCTCTGTAAGATCTTCAAACTCTGCTCTCTGTAACAGTCCTTCATTACCCCAGTCTCCAAATTGTGCTCTCTGTAACAGGCCTTCTGCACTCCAGTCTCCAACCTCTGCTCTCTGTATCAGTCCATCTGCACCCCAGTCTCTAATGTCTTCTCACTGCAACGATCCTTCTGCACACCAGTCTCCAACCTCTGCTCGCTGCAACAGTCCTTGTGCAACCCAGTCTACAACAACTGCTCTCTGAAAAATTTCTTCTGTACCTCAGTATAAAAACTCTGCTGTCTGCAATAATCATTCAGCACCCCAGTCTCCAACCTATGCTCTCTGTAACAGTCCTTCTGCACCCCAGTCTCTAACCTCTGCTCTTTGTAATGATCCTTCTGCACATCAGTCTCGAACCTCCGATTTCTGTAACAGTCCTTCTGCACCTCAGTCTCCAAACTCTTTCCTTGTAAGATCCTTCTGAAACCCAGTCTCCAACGTCTCCTCTCTGTAACAGTCCTTCTGTACCCCAGTCTTTAAACTCTGCTCTCTGCAACAGTGTTTCTAAACCTCAGTCTCACACCTCTGCTTTCTGCAACACTCCTTCTGCAAACAAATCTCCAACCTCTGCTCTCCGCAACATTACTTCTGCACCCAAGTCTCCAACCTGTGCTGTATGTAAAAGTCCTTCTGCACCCCAGTCTTCAAACTCTGCTCTCTGTAACGACCCTTCTGCACCCAGTCTCAAACCTCTGCTCTCTGCAACGATCCTTCTGCACCTCAGTCTCCAACCTCTGCTCTCTGCAATGATCCTTCTGCACACCAGGCTCAAACCTATGATAACTGCAACAGTCCTTGTGAACCCCAGTCTCCAACATCGACTTCCTGCAACAATTCTTCTGTACCTCAGTCTGAAAACTCTGCTCTCTGCAGTAATCCATCTGTAACCCAGTCTCCAACCTCTGCTCTCTGTAACACTCCTTCTGTATGTCAGTCTCCAATCACTGCTCTATGCAACCGTTCTTCTGCAACCAAGTCTCCAACATCTGCTCTCTGCAAAAGTCTTTCTACACCCTAGTCTCCATACTCTGCTCGACTAAACGATCCTTTTGCACCCCAGGCTCCAACATCTGTTCCGTACATCAGTCCTTCTGCAAATCAGTCTGCAACCTCTGGTCTCTGCAACAGTCCTTCTTCACCCCAGTCTCCATCTTCTGCTCTCTGCAGTAGTCCTTTTGCACCCCAGTGTCCGACATCTGCTCCCTTCAAAACTCATTCTCCACCCCAGTCTCCTATCTCTTCTCTCTAAAACAGTCCTTCTGCACCCCAGTCTCTTACCTCTGCTCTCTAAAAGAACCTTCTGCACAACAGGCTAAAACCCCTGCTCGCTGTAACAGTCCTTCTGGAATCTATCTCCAAATTCTGCTCTCTGCAATAGTTCTTCTACACCCCAGTCTCCAATCTCTGCTCTCTGTAACAGTTCTTCTGTACTGAATTCTCCAACCTCTGCTCTATGCAACAGTCCTTGTGCACCCCAGTCTCCAACATCTGCTCTCTGAAACAGTCCTTTGACACCCCAGTCTCCAACCTCTGCTCTCTGCAACAGACCTTGTGCACCCCAGTCTCCATTCTATGCTCTCTGTAACATTCCTTCTGCACCCCAGTCTCCAACATCTGCTATCTGCAACAGTCATTCTCCACCCCAGTGTCCAAACTTTGCTCTCTGTAAGAGTACTTCTGTACTGCATTCTCGAAACTCTGCTCTCTGTAAGGATACTTCTGCACCCGAATCTCCAAATTCTGCTTTTTTGGTCAGTGCTCCTGCACCCCAGTCTCCAAACTCTGCTCTGTGTAACTGTCCTTCTGCACTTTAGTCTACAACGTCTGCTCTCTGCTACAGTCCTTCTGGACCCCAGTCTCCATCATGTACTCTCTGCAACAGTCCTTCTGTACCCCAGTCTCCAACCTCTGCTCTATGTAAGAGTCATTCTGTATTGGAGACTCCAACCTCTTCTCTCTGTAATGGTCCTCCTGTACCCCAGTCTTCAACTTCTGCTTTTTGAATCATTTATTCTGCACCCCTGTCTCAATCTTCTTCTCTCAATAACAGTCCTTATGCACCTCAGTCTCCAACTTCTACTTTCTGCAACAGTTCTTTCTGCACCCAAATCTCCAACTTCTGCTCTATGCACAAGTCTTTCTGCACCCCAGTATCCAACCTCTGCTCTCTGTAACAATCCTTCTGCACCCCAGTCTCCAAATTCTGCTCTCTGCAGCAGTCCTTTTTCACCCCAGTCTCCAAACTCTGCTAGCTGTAATATGCTTCTGTACCCCAGTCTCCAAACTCTACTCTCTGTAACAGTTCTTCTGCACCACAGTCTCCAAACTCTGGCCTCTGTTACAATCCTTCTGCACCTCAGTCTCTAACCTCTGCTCTCTGCAATGTTCTTTCTGCAACCCTGTCTTAAACCTCTGTCCTTGCAACAGTCCTTCCGCTCCCAGTCTCCAATATCTGCTCTCTGTAAAAGTCATTTTGTACCCCAGTCTCCAATCTCTGCTCTCTGTAATGGTCCTTCTGCACCCGAGTCACCAAACTCTACTCTCTGTAACAGTTCTTCGGCACCAAAGTCTCCAAACTCTGCTCTCTGTAACAATAATTCTGCACCTCAGTCTCCAACCTCTGCTCTCTACAAAGGTGCTTCTGCACCCTAGTCTGCAACCTCTGTTCTCTGCAAATGTCCTTCTGCACCCCATTCTCCAACATCTGCTTTCTCTATAAGTCCTCCTGCACCCCAAGCTCCAAACTCTGCTCTCTCTAACAGTCTTTCTGCACCTCAGTCTCCAACCTCTGCTTTCGGCAAGAGTCCTCCTGCACCCCCGTCTCCAACCTCTGCTCTTTGCAACATTCCTTCTGAACCAGAGTCTCCTAACTGTGCTTTCTGTTAAAGTCCTTCTGCAGTCCAGTCTCAAACCTCTGCTCTTGGTAACAATGCTTCTGCACCCAAGTCTCTGAACTCTGCTCTCTGCAATGATCTTTCTGCACCTCAGTCTCCAACTTCTGCTCTCTACAACCATTCTTTTGCACCCCAGTCTCAAATATCTGCACTCTGTAACAGTCTTTCTAAACCTCAGTCTCCAATATCTGCTCTCTGCAACAGTCATTTGCACCCCAATTTCCAACATCTGCTCTGTTCAACAGTCCTTCTATACCCCAGTCTCCAACCTCTGCTCTCTTAAACAGTCCTTCTGCACCCCACTCTCCAACCTCTTCTCTCTATAACAGTCCTTCTGCACCTCAGTCTCCAAACTCTGCTCTCTGAAAGAATCTTCTGCAACCCAGTCTCCAAACTCTGCTCTCTGTAACAGTTTTAATGCTCCCCAGTACCAAACTCTGCTCTCTGTAAGAGGCCTTCTGCACCACAGTCATAAAACTCTGCTCTCTGCAACAATTCTTCTGCACATCAGTCTTTAACCTCTGCTCTCAGCAACGGTCCTTATGCACCCCAATTACCAAACTCTACTCTCCGCAACAGTCCTTCTCTACCCAAGTCCCCAACTTCAGCTCTTTGAAAGATTCTTCTGCACCCAAGTCTCCAAACTCTACTCTCTGTAACAGTCCTTTTGCACTCCAGTCTCCAACCTCTGCTCTCTGTAAAAATCCTTCTGCACATTAGTCTTTATCCTCTGCTCTCAGCAATGGTCCTTATGCACCCCAGTCTCCAAATTCTGTTCTCTGCAACAGTCCTTCTGCACCACAGTCTGCATCATCTGCTCTCTGTAAGAGTCCTTCTGTACTGCAATCTCCAACCTCGGCTCTCTGTATCGGTACTTCTGGACCCCAGTATCTCACCTCTTCTTTTGGTATCAGTCCTTCTGCACCCCAGTCTCCAACTTCTCCTCTCTGTAACATTCCTTCTGCAGCTCAGTCTTTAATCTCTGCTCTCTGTATCAGTCCTTCTGCACCCTGTTTCCAAACTCTGTTCTCTAAAACAGTCCCTCTGCACCTCAGTATTCAACAACTGCTTTCTGCAACAGTCCTTCAACACCACAGTCTCCAAACTCTGCTCTCTGGAACAGTCCTTCTATACTCCAGTCTCCATAATCTGCTCTCTGCAACGATCCTTCTGCACCTCATTCTCCAACGTCTGCTCTGCCACAGTCTCTCTACAATCCAGTCTCCAACCTCTGCTCTCTGGAAGATCCTTCTGTCCCCAGTTTTCAAATTCTGCTCTCTGTAACATTCTTTCTGCACCCCAGTCTCTAACCTCTGCTCTCTGCAACGGTCCCTCTGCACCCCAGTCTCCAACCTTATTCTCAAAAACAGTTCTTCTGTACCGCAGTCTTCAACCACTGTTCTCTGTAAGGGTCCTTCTTCACCCCAGTCTCCAAACTCTGCTTTCTGTATCAGTGCTTCTGAACCACAATCTCCAAACTCTGCTCTTTGTAACAGTACGTCTGTACCTGACTCTGCAACATCCGCTTTCTTCAACATTCCTTGGGCACCCCAGTCTTCAACATATGCTGTCTGCAACAGTTGTTCTCCAACCCAGTCTCCAAACTCTGCTCTCTGTAACAGTCCTTCTACACCCCAGTCTCCAATATCTGCTCTCTGTAAAAGTCATTTTGTACCCCAGTCTCCAATCTCTGCTCTCTGTAATGGTCCTTCTGCACCCGAGTCACCAAACTCTACTCTCTGTAACAGTTCTTCGGCACCAAAGTCTCCAAACTCTGCTCTCTGTAACAATAATTCTGCACCTCAGTCTCCAACCTCTGCTCTCTACAAAAGTACTTCTGCACCCCAATCTTCAACCTCTCCTCTCTGCAACAGTCCTTCTGCACCTCAGTGTCAAAACTCTGCTCTCTGTAGGATCCTTCTGAAACACAGTTTCCAACCTCTGCTTTCTGCAATGGTCCTTCTGCACCTCAGACTCCAACCTCTGTTCTCTGCAACAGTCCTTCTCCACCCCAGTCTCCAAACTCTGCTCTCTGCAACAGTCCTTCTGCACCCCAGTCTCCAACCTCTGCTTTCTGTATCAGTTTTTCTGCACCCCAGTAACCAACCTCTGCTCTCTTTAAGTCCTTCTTCACCTCAGTCTCCAAACTCTGCTTTCTGAAATCATCATTCTGCACGGCAGTCTCCAACCTCTGCTCTCTGCAATAATCCTTCTGCACAGTAGTCTCAAACCTCTGCTTTCTGCAACAGTTCTTCTGAACCCCAATCTCCAACATCTGCTCTCTGCAACAGTTCTTCAGTACCTCAGTCTTAAAACTCTGCTCTCTGCAATAATCCTTCTGCACCCCAGTCTCCAACCTCTGCTCTATGCAACAGTCCTTCTGCACACAAGTCTCCAACATCTGCTATTTGAAACAGTCCTTCTACACCCTAGTCTCCAACCTCTGCTCTCTGCAACAGTACTTTTAGACCCCAGTCTCAATACTCTGCTCCTAACAACGTTCCTTCTGCACCCCAGTCTCAAACGTCTGCTCTCTGAAAAAGTTTCTCTACACCGCAGTCTCCAAACTCTGCTCTCTGCAACAATCCTTCTACACCCCAGTCTCCATACTCTACTCGCCCCAACAATCCTTCAGCAACCCAGTCTCCAACCTCTGGTCTCTACATCAGTTCTTTTGCACCCCAGTTTCCAATCTCTGCTCTCTGTAACAGTCCTTCTGTAACACAGTCTCAAACCACTGTTTTCCATAAGGGTCCTTATGCACCCCAGTATGCAGCCTCTGCTTTCTGTATCAGTCGTTTTGCACCACAGTCTCAAAACTCTGCCCTCTGTAACAGTCCTTCTGCAACTCAGTCTGCAAACTCTGCTCTCTGCAACAGTCCTTCTGCACCCCAGTCTCCATGTTCTGCTCTCTGCAACAGTCCTTTTGCACCCCAGTCTCCAACATTTGCTCTCTGCAACAGTCCTTCTGCACCCCAGTCTCCAACCTGTGCTCTCTATAACAGTCCTTGTGTACTGCATTCTCCGACCTCTGTACTCTGTAAAGATACTTATACACCCGAGTCTCCAACCTCTGCTTTATGAATCAGTTGTTCTTCACCCTAGTCTCCAACCTGTGCTCTGTGTAACTGTCCCTCTGCACCTTAATCTCAAAACTGTACTCTCTGCTACAGTCCTCCTAGACCCCAGTCTCCAACCTCTGCTCTCTGTAACAATCCTTCTGCACCTCAGTCTCCAACCACTGCTCTCTGCAACGGTCTATCTGCACCTGAGTCTCCAACCTCTACTCTCTGTAACAGTGCTTCTACACCTCAGTCTCAAACTTCTCCTCTATGTAAGATCCTTCTGCAACTTAGTCTCCAAACTCTGCTCTCTGTAACAGTTTTTCGGCACCTCACTCTCAAAACTCTGCTCTCTGTAAAAGAACTTCTGCACCCCAGTCTGCAACCTCTGCTCTCTGTATCAGTCCTTCTGCACCCAAGTGTTCAACCTCTGCTCTCTGCAATGATCACTCTGCACCCCAGTCTCCAACCCCTGCTCGCTGCAACAGTCCTTTTGAACCCCAATCTCCAACATCTGCTCTCAACAGTTCTTCTGTACCTCAGTCTGAAAACTCTTCTCTCTGCAATAATTCTTCTGCACCCGAGTCTCCAACCTCTGCTCTGTGTAACAGTCCTTCTGTACCTCAGTCTTCAACTTATGCTCTGTATCAGTCCTGCACCCCTGTCTCCCACATTTGCTCTCTGTAACTGTCCTTCTTCACCTCAGTCTTCAACCTCTGCTCTGTGTAACAGTCCTTCTGCACCCCAGTGTCAACCTCTGCTATCTGCAAGGATCCTTCTGAATTTCAGTCTCCAACATCTGCTCTCTGCAACAGTCCTTCTGCACCCAAGTCTCCAACATCTGATGTCTGCAACAGTCCTTCTGCACCTCAGTCTGGAAACTCTGATGTCTCCAACAATTCTTCTGCACCCCAGTCTCCTAACTCTGCTCTCCGTAACAGTCCTTCTGCACCTCAGTCTCCAAACTCTGCTCCACGTAAGATCCTTCTGCAACCCAGTCTCCAAATTCTGCTCTCTCTAAGAGCCCTTCTGCAACCCAGTCTCCAACCTCTGCTCTCTGTAACAGGCCTTCTGCACCCCAGTCTCCAAATTCTGCTCTCTGTATCAGTCCTTCTGCACCCCAGTCGCAAAAAATATGCTCTTTGTAACAGTCCTTCTGCAGCTCAGTCTCCTACATCTGCTCTCTTCAACAGTCCGTCAGCACCCCAGATTCCAACTTCTGTTTTCTGCAACAGTCCTTCTACACCCCAGTCTTTAACCTCTGGTATCTGCAACAGTTCTTCTGCACCCCAGTCTCCAACCTCTGCTCTCTGTAACACTCCTGCTTCACCTCGGTCTACAATCTATGCTCTCTGTAAGATCCTTCTGCAACCTTGTGTAAAAACTCTGCTCTCTGTAACTGTCCTTCTTCACCTCAATCTCCAAACTCTGTTCTTTGCAACACTCCTTATGCACCCCAGTCGCCAAACTCTACTCTCTGTAATAGTCCTTCCATACCGCAGTCTCCAAACTCTTTTCTCTGTAACGGTCCTTCTGCACCCCAGTCTCCAACCTCTACTTTCTGTATCAGTCCTTCTGCACCCCAGTCTACAACGTCTGCTCTATGTAACAGTTTTTCTTCACCTCATATCCAAACTCTGCTATCTGCGACAGTCCTTATGCACCCCAGTCTCCAACCTCTGCGGTCTGCAAAATTCCTTCTGCACCAAGTCTGCAACGTGTGCTCTGTGTAACAGTCCTTCTGCAGCCAAGACTCCAACTCTGCTCTCTGCAATGATCCTTCTGTATCTCAGTCTTAAACATCTGCTCTCTGCAACACGCCTTCTGCAACTCAGACTCAAAATTCTGCTCTCTGCAACAGTCCTTCTTCACTCAAGTCTCCAACCTCTGCTCTCTGTAAGGGTCCGTCTGTACCCCAATTTCCAACCTCTGCTTTCTGTAACAGTCCTTACGCACCTCAGTCACCAAACTCTGCTCTCTGTAAGAGTCCTGCTGCACTTCAGTCTCCAACCTCTGCTCTCTGTTACAGTCCTTCTGCAACTCAGTATAAAACCTCTGCTCTCTGCACTATCCTTCTGCCCCCCAGTCTCCAATTACTGCTCTCTGTAACATTAATCCTGCACCACAGTCACCAACCATTCCTCTCTGTAAGATCCTTCTGAAACCCAGCCTCAAAACTCTGCTCTCTATTACAGTTCTGCAACCCTGTCTCAAACCTCTGCTCTCTGTAGCAGGTTCTTCTGCACCCCAGTCTCCAAACTCTGCTCTCTGAAACACTCCTTCTGCACGCCAGTCTACAACCTCTGTTCTCAGTAATGGTCGTTCTACACCCCAGTCTCACACCTCTGCTTTCTGTATCATAATTCTTCATACCAGTCTCCAACGTCTGCTCTTTGTAACAGTCCTTCTGCAACTCATTATCCAACTTCTGCTCTCTGTAATGATCCTTCTGTACCTCAGTCTCCAACCAATGCTCTCTGTAATAGGCCTTCTGCACTGCAGTCTCCAACCTCTGCTCTCTGTAACAGTTCTTCTGCAACCCAGTCTTCAAGCTCTACTCTCTGTTACAGTCCTGCTGCACCCGAATCAAACCACTGCACTCTGTAACAATCCTTCTGAACCCCAGTCTCAAAACTCTGCTCTCTTCTACAGTTCTTCTGAACCAGAATCACCAAACTCTGATCTCGGTAACACTCCTTATGCAACCCAGTCTCCATCCTCTGCTCTCTTTAAGAATCCTTCTGCATCCCAGTCTCCAATATCTGCTCTCTGCAATGATCCTTCTTCTTCCCAGGCTCCACGCTCTGCTCTCTGCAATGGTCCTTCTGCACCCCAGTCTACAAACTCTGCTCTTTGTAACAGTCCTTCTGTAAAGCAGTCTCCAACCTCTTCTCTCTTTAACGGTCATTCTGCACCCCAATTGCCAAACTCTTCTTTCTATAATAGTGCTTCTGCACCTCAGACTCCAACTTATGCTCTCTGTAACAGTCAATCTGCACCTCAGTCTGAAACCTCTGCTCTCTGCAACGATCCTTCTGCACCCCAGTCTACGAAGTGTGCTATTCGTAACAGTCCTTTTGCAACCCAGTCTCCAACATCTGCTCTCTGTAAAACGCCTTCTGCACTCCAGTTTCCAAACTCTGCTCTCTGTAACAGGACTTCTGCACTCCAGTCTCCAACCTCTTTTCTACACAATGATCTTTCTGCAACTCTGTTTCCAACCTCTACTCTCTGCAACAGTTATTCTGCACACCAGTCTTCAACCTCTACTCTCTGTAAGATTCTTCTGCACCTAAGTCTCCAAACTCTGCTCTCTGTATAAGTCCACATGTACCCCAGTATCCAATCTCTGCTCTCTGCAACAATCTTAGGCACCTAAATCTCCAACTTAAGCTCTCTGCATTGGTCCTTCTGCACCCCAGTCTCCCAACTCTGTTCTCTGCAACAGTCCTTCTGCACCACAGTATCCAAAGTCTTCTTTCTGTATCAGTTCTTCTGTACCCCAGTCTCCAACCTCTGCTCTCTGTAACAGTCCGTTTGCACCTCAGTCTACAACCTCTGCTCTCTGTAACAGTCCTCCTGAAACCTAGTCTCCAACCTCTACACTCTGCAACATTTCTTCTACTCCCCAGTCTCCAACCTGTGCTCTCTGTAAGTATCATTCTCCACAATATTCTCCAATCTCTGCACTCCTCAACGATAATTCTGCACCTCAGTCTCCAACCTCTGCTCTCTGCAACAATCCTTCTGCACCCCAGTCTTCAATCACTGGCCTCTGTAACAGTCCATATGCAGCTCATTCTCCAACCTATGCTCTCTGTAAGATACTTCTGCACACCAGTCTACAACATCTGCTCTCTGCAATGATAGTTTAGAACCCCAGTATCCAAACTCTGCTCCCTGTAACAGTCCTTCTGTACAGCAGTTTCCAAACTCTGCTCTCTGTAACGGTCCTTCTACACCCCAGTCTCCAACCTCTACTTTCTGTATTAGTCTTTCTGCATTCAAGTCTCCAAACTCTGCTCTCTGTAACAGTTTTTCTGCACCTCAGACTCCAATCTCTACACTCTGCAACAGTCCTCTGAACCCCAGTCTCCACCCTCTGCTCTCGGTAACAGTTCTTCTGCACCCCAATCTCCAAACTCTGCTCTCTGTAACACTCCTTCTGCACTCCAGTCTCCACCCTGTTATCTCTGTAACAATTCGTCTGGACATCAGTCTCCAACCTCTGCTGTATACAACGTTCTTTCTGCTCCTCAGTCTCCAAACACTACTCTCTGTAAAAGTCCTTCTGCACCTCAGTCTCCAAACTCTGCTCTCTGTAAGATCCTTCTGCAACCAATTGGCCAAACTCTGCTCTCTGTAACAGTCCTTCTGCCCCAAATTCTCCAAAGTCTGCTCTCTATAACAGGCCTTCTGCATCCCAGTCTTATAACTCTGCTCTCTTTAATAGGCCTTCTGCACCCAAGTCTTTAACCTCTGCTCTCTGCAGCGATCCTTCTGCACCCCAGGATCCAATATGTGCTCTCTGCAACAGTACTTCTGCACCTCAGTCTGAAAACGCTGCTCTCTGCAACAATCCTTCTGCACCACAGTCTTAAACCTCTGCTCTTGTAACACTTCTTCTGCACCTCTGTCTCCAAAATGATCTCTTTAAGATCCTTCTGCAACCCAGTCTCGAAACTGTGCTATCTGTAACAGTCCTTCTGCACCCCAGTCTCCAACCTCTGCTCTCTGCAACAGTCCTTCAGCACCCCATTCTCCAACCTCTACTCTCTGTAAGATCCTTCTGCACCACAGTCTTAAATTCTTCTCTCTGTATCAGTCCTTCTGCACCCAGGTCTCCAAACTCTGCTCTCTGCAATATTTCTTCTGCACCCGAGTCTCAAACCTGTGCTCTCTGTAACAGTCCTTCTGCACCCCAGATTCCAACATCTGCTCTCTGCAATGATCCTTCTTTTACCCAGTCTCCAAACTCTGCTCTCTGTAAAAGTCCTTTTGTATCGCAGTCTCCAACCTCTTCTCTTTGTAACGGTCCATCTGCTCCCCAATGGCCAACCTCTGCCTTCTGTAACAGTCCGTCTCCAAACTCTTCTCTCTGCAACGATCTTTCTGCACCTGTCTCCTACCTCTGCTCTCTGTAAACGTCCTTCTGCACCTCAGTCTCCATTCTTTGCTCTCTGTAATGATCCTTCTGAACCCCAGTATCCAATCTCGGCTCTCTGTAACAATCCGTTTGCACCTCTATGTCCAACGTCTGCTCTCTGTAACAGTCCTTCTGCACACCAGTCTCCAAACTCTGCTCTCTGTAACAATCCTTCTATACCGCAGTCTCCAACCTCTACTCTCTATAACGGTCCTTCTGCACCCCAATTGCAAACCTCTGCCTTCTTAAAAAGTTCTTCTGAAACTCAGACTCCAAACTCTGCTCTCTGTAACAGACCCTCTAAGCCTCAGTCTGAAACCTCTGCTGTCTGCAACAATCCTTCTAAACCCCAGTCTCCAAACTGTGCTATCTGTAACAATCCTTCTGCACCTCAGTCTCCAACATCTGCTCTCTGTAACAGGTCTTCTGCAACTCAGTCACCAAAGTCTGCTCTCTGTAACAGGCCTTCTGCACCCCAGTCTCCGAACTCTGCTCTCTGTAAGATGCTTCTGCACCCTGTTTTCCAAACTTTGCTCTTTGTAACAGTCATTCTGCACCTCAGTCACCAAACTCATCCCTCTTCAACGGCCCTTCTGCACCCCAGTATCCAACCTCTGTTCTCTGCAGCTGTCATTCTGCACCCCAGTCTCAAACCTCTGCTCTCTGATACAGTCCTTCTGCACCGCAGTCTCCAACTTCTGCTCTCTGCAACATCTCTTCTGAACCCAGTCTTCAAACTGTGCAATTTATAACTATCCTTCTTCACCCCAGTCTCCAACGTCTGTTTTCTGCAACAGTGCTTCTGACCCCAGTCTCCAGCCTCTGCTCTCTGTAACATCCTTCTGGAGCCCAGTTTCCAAACTCTGCTCTAGGTGATATTCCTTCTGCTCACCAGTCTCCACCCTCTGCTCTTTGTAACGGTACTTCTGTACCGCGGTCTCCAATCAATCTCTGCTCACTGCAACATTTCCTCTGCACCCCAGTCTCCAAACTGTGCTCTCTTTAACTGTCTTTCTGACCCCAGTCTCCAAACTCTGCTCTCTGTAACGATCCTTCTGCACCTCAATCTTCAAACTCTGCTCTCTGCAACGATTCTTCTGCACCTCAGTCTCCAAACTCTGCTCTCTGCAAAGGTCCTTCTGCACCTAGTTTCCAACCTCTGCTCTCTGCAACGATCCCTCTGCACCCCAGTTTCCAACCTCTGCTCTCTGTTACAGTCCTTCTACACTTCAGTCTCCAACCTCTCCTATCTGCACCAATCCTTCTTCACCTCAGTCTCTAACCTCTGCTCTCTTTATCAGTCTTCCTGCACCTCAGTCTCCAATCTCTGCTCTCTGCAACAGTCCTTCTGCACCCCAGTCTCCAACCTTTGCTCTCTGTAACAGTTCTTCTGCACCCCAATATCGAACCTCTGCTCTCTGTAACAGTCCTTCTGCACCCTAGTCTCCAACATGTGCTCTCTACAGCGGTCCTTCTGCACCAAAGTCTCCAAACTCTGCTCTCTCTAACAGTCTTTCTGTACCGCAGTCTCCAACCTCTTCTCTCTATAACTGTCCTTCTGCACCCCAATTGCCAACCTCTGCTTTCTGTAACAGTCTTTCTGCACCTAAGATTCCAAACTCTGCTCTCTGTAACAGTCCTTTTAAGCCTCAGTCTGAAACCTCTGCTCTCTGGAACGATCCTTCTGCACCCCAGTCTCCAAACTCTACACTCTGCAACACTCCTCTGCACCCCAGTCTCCACCCTCTGCTCTCGGTAACAGTTCTTCTGCACCCCAATCTTCAAACTCTGCTCTCTGTGACACTCCTTCTGCACTCCAGTCTCCAACCTGTTATCTCTGTAACAATTCGTCTGGACATCAGTCTCCAACCTCTGCTGTATACAATGTTCTTTCTGCTCCTCAGTCTCCAAACACTAATCTTTGTAAAAGTCCTTCTGCACCTCAGTCTCCAAACTCTGCTCTCTGTAAGATCCTTCTGCAACCAATTCGCCAAACTCCGCTCTCTGTAACAGTCCTTCTGCCCCAAATTCTCCAAAGTCTGCTCTCTATAACAGGCCTTCTGCACCCGAGTCTTATAACTCTGCTCTCTTTAATAGGCCTTCTGCACCCAAGTCTCCAACCTCTGCTCTCTGCTGCAATCCTTCTGCACCCCAGGATCCAACATGTGCTCTCTGCAACAGTACTTCTGCACCTCAGTCTGAAAACGATGCTCTCTGCAACAATCCTTCTTCACCACAGTCTTAAACCTCTGCTCTTGTAACACTTCTTCTGCACCTCTGTCTCCAAAATTATCTCTGTAAGATCCTCTGCAACCCAGTCTCGAAACTGTGCTATCTGTAACAGTCCTACTGCAACCCAGTCTCCAACCTTTGCACTCTGCAACAGTCCTTCTGCACCCAATTCTTCAACCTCTACTCTCTGTAAGATCCTTCTACACCACAGTCTTTAAACTCTTCTCTCTGTATCAGTCCTTCTGCACACAGGTCTCCAAACTCTGCTCTCTGCCATATTTCTTCTGCACTCGAGTCTCAAACCTGTGCTCTCTGTAACAGTCCTTCTGCATCCCAGATTCCAACATCTGCTCTCTGCAATGATCCTTCTTCTACCCAGTCTCCAAACTCTTCTCTCTGCAAGGATCCTTTTGCACCTCAGTCTCATACCTCTGCTCTCTGTAAAAGTCCTTCTGCACCTCAGTCTCCATTCTTTTCTCTCTGTAATGATCCTTCTGAACCCCAGTATCCAATCTCTGCTCTCTGTAACAATCCGTCTGCACCTCTGTGTCCAACATCTGCTCTCTGTAACAGTCCTTCTGCACACCAGTCTCCAAACACCGCTCTCTGTAACAGTCCTTCTATACCGCAGTCTCCAACCTCTACTCTCTATAACGGTTTTTCTGCACCCCAATTGCAAACCTCTGCCTTCTGAAACAGTTCTTCTGAAACTCAGTCTCCTACCTCTGCTCTCTGTAACAGACCTTCTAAGCCTCAGTCTGAAACATCTTCTGTCTGCAACAATCCTTCTAAAACCCAGTCTCCAAACTGTGCTATCTGTAACAATCTTTCTGCATCCCAGTCTCCAACATCTGCTCTCTGTAACAGGTTTTCTGCAACTCAGTCACCAAAATTTGCTCTCTGTTACAGGCCTTCTAAACCACAGTTTCCAAACTCTGCTCCCTGTAACATGCTTCTGCACCCCGTTTTCCAAACTTTGCTCTCCGTCACACTCATTCTGCACCTCACTCTCCCACCTCATCCCTCTGCAACGGCCCTGCTGCACCCCAGTAACCAACCTCTGTCCTATGCAGGAGTCATTCTGCACCCCAGTCTCCAACTTCTGCTCTCTGCAACATCTCTTCTGAACCCAGTCTTAAAACTGTGCTCTCTATTACTATCCTTCTGCACCCCAGTCTCCAACGTTTGTTTTCTGCAACAGTGCTTCTGACCCCAGTCTCCAGCCTCTGCTCTCTGTACCATCCTTCTGCACCCCAGTTTTCAAACTCTGCTCTAGGTGATATTCATTCTGCACCCCAGTCTCCACACTCTGCTCTTTGTAATGGTACTTCTGTACCGCTGTCTCCAATCAGTCTCTGCTCACTGCAACATTTCCTCTGCACCCCAGTCTTCAAACTGTGCTCTCTTTAACTGTCTTTCTGACCCCAGTCTCCAAACTCTGTTCTCTGTAACGATCCTTCTGCACATCAGTCTCCAAACTCTGCTCTCTGTAACAATCATTCTGCACCTCAGTTTCCAATCTCTGCTCTCTGCAACGATTCCTCTGCACCCCAGTTTCCAACCTCTGCTCTCTTTTACAGTCCTTCTACACTTCAGTCTCCAACCTCTCCTATCTCTACCAATCCTTTTTCACCTCAGGCTCTAACCTCTGCTCTCTTTAACAGTCTTTCTGCACCTCAGTCTCCCATCTCTGCTCTCTGCAACAGTCCTTCTGCACCCTAGTCTCCAACTTTTGCTCTCTGTAACAGTTCTTCTGCACCCCAATCTCGAAACTCTGCTCTCTGTAACAATCCTTCTGCACCTCAGTCTCCAATGTCTGCTCTCTGTAATAGTCCTTCTGCACCCTAGTCTCTAACATCTGCTCTCTACAGTGGTCTTTCTTCACCAAAGTCTCCAAACTCTGCTCTCTCTAACAGTTTTTCTGTACCACAGTCTCCAATCTCTTCTCGCTATAACTGTCTTTCTGCACCTTAATTGCCAACCTCTGCTCTCTGTAACAGTCCTTCTAAGCCTCAGTGTGAAACCTCTGCTCTCTGCAACGATCCTTCTGCACCCCAGTCTCCAAAATGTGCTTTCTGTAACAATCCTTCTGCACCCCAGTCTCCAAACTGTGCTCTCTTTAAGAGGCCTTCTGCACACCAGTCTCCAACCTTTTCTCTCTGCAACGATCCTTATGCACCTCAGTCTCCAACCTCTGTTCTCTGCAAACATCTTTCTGCACCACAGTTTCCAACCTCTGAACTCTGTAACAGTCCTTCTGCACCCCAGTCTCCAACCTATTTTCGCAGCTACAGTACTTCTGCACCCCAGTCTCCAACCTCTGCTCTCTGCAACATTTCTTCTGCACCCAAGTATCTAACCTTTGCTCTCTGTGACTGTCCTTCTGCACCCCAGTCTCCAAACTCAGCTCTCTTTAGAGATCCTTCTGCACCTCATTCTGCAACCTCTGCTCTCTGCAACGATCCTTCTGCACCCCAGTCTCAATACTCTGCTCTCTGTAAGAATCCTTTTGCACCCCAGTCTTAAACCTCGCCTCTCTGTAAATATTCTTCTGCACTTAAGTCTCCAAGTTCTGCAATCTTTAACAGTCCTTCTGCACCCCAGTCTAAAAACTCTGCACTGAGAAATGATCTTTCTGCACCTTAGTCTCCAACCTCTGCTCTCTTTAATAGTCCTTCTGCACCCAGTCTCCAACATCTGCTCTATGCAAGGATCCTTCTTATCTCCAGACTCCTAACTCTGCTCTCTGCAATGGTCCTTCTACATCCCAGTTTGTAAAATATGCTCTATGTAACAGTTTTTCTGCACCTCAGTATCCAAACTCTGCTCTCTGAAAAAGTCCTTCTGCACCCCTGTCTCCAACCTCTGCTCTCAGTAACAGTTCTTCTGCACCCCAATCTCCAAATTCTGCTCTCTGTAACACTCCTTCTGCACCCCAGTCTCCACCCTCTACTCTCTGTAAAAGTCCTTCTGCACCTTAGTCTCCAACCTCTGCTCTCTCTAAGATCCTTCTGCTACCCATCCTCCAAAATCTGCTTTCTGTAAGACTCTTCTGCACCCCAGTCTCCAAACTTTGCTCTCTGTAACAGGCCTTCTGCACCCCAGTCTTCAAACTCTGCTCTCTGTAACAGGCCTTCTGCACCCCAATCTCCAACCTGTGCTCTCTGCAACGAATCTTCTGCACCCCAGTCACCAAACTCTGCTCTCTGTAACAGTCCTTCTGCTACCCAGGATCCAAAATCTGCTCTCTGCAAAAATCCTTCTGCACCCGAGTTTCCAAACTTTGGTCTATGTAACAGTTCTTCTGAGCCTCAGTCTACAAAATGCTTTCTGTAAGATCCTTCTGCAACCCAGTCTCGAAATTGTGCCATCTGTAACAGTCTTTCGGTACCCAAGTCTGCAAACACTGCTCTCTGTAACAGTCCTTCTGCACCCCAGTCTCCAATCTCTGCTCTCTGCTTAAGTACTTCTGCACCCGAGTCTCCAACATCTGCTCTCTGTATCAGTCCTTTTATAACTCAGTCTCCAACCTCTGCTCTCTGCAGCATTTCTTTTACACCGCAGTAACCAAAATCTGCTCTGTGTAACGATTTTTCTGCATCTTAGTTTCCAACCTCTGCTCTCTGCAATGATCTTTCTAAACCCAAGTCTCCAACCTCTGATCTCTGAATCCCTCCTTGTGCACCCCTGTCTCCAACCTCTGCCATCAGTAGCAGTTCTTCTGCACCCCAATCTCCAAACTCTACTCTCTGTAACACTCCTTCTGCACCCCAGACTCCACCCCCTACTCTCTGTAAAAGTCCTTGTGCACCTCAGTCTCCAAACTCTGCTCTCTGTAAGATCCTTCTGCAACCCATTCTCCAAAGGCTACTCTCTGTAAGAGTCTTCTGCACCCCAGTCCCCAAACTCTGCTCTCTGTAACGGGCCTTCTGCACCTCATTCTTCAAACTCTGCTCCCTGTAACAGGCCTTCTGTACCCCAGTCTCCAACTTGTGCTCTCTGCAACAATCCTTCTGCACCCCAGTCTCCAAACTCTCATCTCTGTTTCAGTCCTTCTGAACCCCAAGATCCAACATCTGCTCTCTGAAACAGTCCTTCTGCACCTCAGTCTGAAAACACGGCTCTCTTCGAAAATCCTTCTGCACCCGAGTTTCCAAACTTTGCTGTATGTAACAGTTTTTCTGAACCTCAGTCTACAAAATGCTCTCTGTTAGATCCTTCTGCAGCCCAGTCGCGAAATTGTGCTATCTTTAAAAGTCCTTCTGCACCCCCATCTCCAAACTCTGCTCTCTATAGCAGGCATTCTGCACATCAGTCTCCAATCTCTGCTCTCTGTAACAGGACTTCTGCACCACAGTCTCCAAGCTCTTCTCTCTGCAACGATCATTCTTCACTTCAGACTCCAACATCTGGTCTCTGCAACAGTCCTTCTGCACCCCAGTCTCCAAACTCTACTTTCCGTATAAGTTTTTCTGCACCCCAGTCTAAAACCTCTTCTCTCTGTAACAGTCCTTCTGAACCTCAGTCTCAAACCTCTTCTCTCTGCAACAGTCCATCTGCACCCCAGTCTCCAACCTCTGCTCTCAGCAAACGTCTTATTATACCCCAGTATCCAACATCTGCTCTTTGCAACGATCTTTCTGCATCCCAGTCTCCAACCTCTGCTCTCTGCAACATTTCTTCTGCACCGCAGTCTCCAATCTGTGCTCTCTGAAACTATCCTATTGCACCCAGGTCTCCAAACTCTGCTCTCTGTAGCGATCCTTCTGCACTTCAGTCTCCAACCTCTGTTCTCTACAACGATTCTTCTGCATCTCAGTCTCCAATCTCTTCTCTCTATAATGGTCATTTTGCACCCCAATTTCAAACTCTGCTCCCTTTATCAGTCCTTCTAAGCCTCAGTCTGAAACTTCTGCTCTCTGCAACAATCCTTCTAAACCCAAGTCTCCAAACTATACTATCTGTATCAATCCTTCTGCACCCCAGTCCCCAACATCTGCTCTCTGTAACAGGTCTCCTGCTACCCAGTCTCCAACATCTGCTATCTGTAACAGTTCTCCTGCTACCCAGTCTCCAAACTCTGCTCTCTGTAACAGGCCTTCTGCACCCCAGTCTCCAAATTCTGCTCTCTGCAAAAGTCTTTCTACACCCCAGTCTACAACCTCTGCTCTATGCAACGATCCTTCTGCATCCCAGTTTCCAACGTCTGCTCTCTGTAAGATTCTTCTGCACCCCGTTCTCAAAACTTTGCTGTCTGTAACAGTCATTCTGCACTCAGTCTACAAACTCATCTCTCTGCAACGGCCCTTGTGCACCCCAATATCCAACCTCTGTTCTCTGCAGCTGTCCTTCTAAATCCCAAGCTACAAACTCTGCTCTCTGTAACAGTCCTTCTGCACCCCAGTCTCCAAACTCTACTTTCCGTATTAGTTATTCTGCACCCCAGTCTAAAACGTCTGCAATCTGTAAGAGTCCTTCTGCACCTCACTATCCAAACTCTGCTCTTTGCAACAGTCCTTCTGCACCCCAGTTTCAAACTTCTGCTCTGTGCAAAAGTGCTTCTACACACCAGTCTCGAACATCTTCTCTCTGCAACAATCCTTCTGTATCCCAGTCTCCAACGTCTGCTCTCTGCAACAGTCCTTCTGCACCCCAATCTCCAACCTCTGCTCTCTGCTACAGTCCTTCTGCACCCCAGTCTCCAACCTCTGCTCTTTGCAGCATTTCTTCTGCACCAAAGTCTCCAACCTGTGCTCTCCGGAACTGTCCTGCTGCACCCCAGTCTCCAAACTCTGCTCTCTGTAGCGATCTTTCTGCACCTCATTTTCAAACTCTGCTCTCTGCAACGATCCTCTGCACCCCTGTCTCCATCCTCTGCTCTCTGGAAGAATCCTTTTGCACCCCAGTCTCCAACTTCTCCTCTTTGTAAAAGTCCTTATGCACCCCAATCTCCAACATCTGCTCTCTGCAACGATTCTTCTTCTCCCCAGGCTTCATCCTCTTCTCTCATCAACGGTCCTTCTACATCCCAGTTTCCAAAATCTTCTCTCTGTAGCAGTCCTTCTGCACCTCAGTCTCCAAACTCTGCTCTCTTAAACAGTCCTTCTGCACCCCTGTCTCCAACCTCTGCTCTCAGTAACAGTTCTTGTGCACCCTAATCTCCAAACTCTGCTCTGTGTTACACTCCTTCTGCACCCCAGTCTCCACCCTCTACTCTCTCTAAAAGTTCTTTTGCAACTCAGTCTCCAACCTCTGCTCTCTGTAAGATCCTTCTGCAACCCATTCTCCAAACCGCTGCTCTCTGTAAGAGTCTTCTTCACCCCAGTCTCCAAACTCTGCTCTGTGTAACAGGCCTTCTGCACCCCAGTCTTCAAGCTCTGCTCTCTGTAACAGGCTTTCTGCACCCCAGTCTCCAACATCTGCTCTCTGCAATGATCCTTCTTCTACCCAGTCTTTAAACTCTGCTCTCTGTAAAAGTCCTTTTGTATCGCAGTCTTCAAACTCTTCTCTGTTTAAAGGTCCACCTGGTCCCCAATTTCCAAACTCTGCTCTAGGTAACAGTCCTTCTGCACCTCAGTCTCCAAACTCTTCTCTCTGCAACGATCTTTCTACACCTCAGTCTCCAACCTCTGCTCTGTGAAACAGTCTTTCTGCACCCCAGTCTCCAATCTCTGCTCTATGTGAGATCCTTCTCTGCCCAGTTCTTTAAACTTTGCTCTCTGTAACAGTCATTCTGCACCTCAGTCTCCAACCTCATCTCTCTGCTACGGCCCTTCTGCACCCCAGTGTCCAACCTCTATTCTCTGCAGCAGTCCTTCTGAACCCCAGGGTACAAACTCTGCTCTCGGTAACAATCCTTCTGCACCCCAGTCTCCAAACTCTACTTTCCGTATCAGTTATTCTGCACCCCAGTCTGAAACCTCTTCTCTCTGTATCAGTCCGTCTGCACCCCAGTATCAAACTTCTGCTTTGTGCAAAAGTCCTTCTACACACCAGTCTCCAACATATGCTCTCTGCAACGATCCTTCTGCTTTTCAGTCTCCAACGTCTGCTCTCTCAAACAGTCCTTCTACACGCCAGTCTCTAACCTCTGCTCTCTGCTACCGTCCTTCTGCACCCCAGTCTCCAACATCTGCTCTGTTCAACATTTCTTCTGCAACCTAGTCTCTAACCTGTGCTCTCTGTAACTATCCTACTGCACCCCTATCTCCAAACTCTGCTCTCTGTAGCGATCCTTCTGCACCTCAATTTCCAAACTCTGCTCTCTGCAATGATCCTTCTGCACCCCACTCTCCAACGTCTGTTCTCTGCAACAGTCATTCTGACCCCACTCTCCATCCTCTGCTCTCTGTAACATCCTTCTCCACCCCAGTTTCCAAGCTCTACTCCAGGTGACATTCTTTCTGCACCCCAGTCTCCACCTTCTGCTCTTTGTAACAGTACTTCTGTATCACAGTCTCCAATCTCTGCTCACTGCAACATTTCTTCTGCACCCCAGTCTCCAAACTGTGCTCTCTGTAACTGTCTTGCTGACCCCAGTCTCCAACCTCTGCTCTCTGTAAGATCCTTCTGCACCTCAGTCTCCAAGCTCTGCTTTCTGCAACGATCCTTCTGAACCAAAGTTTCCAAACTCTGCACTCTGTAACAATCCTTCTAACCTAGTGTCCAACCTCTTCTCTCTCTAACAATCCTTCTTCACCTCAGTCTCCAACCTCTGATCTCTGTAACAGTCCTTCTGCTCCTCAGTCTCCAACCTCTGCTCTCTGTAAAAGGCTTACTGCACCCCAGTCTCGAAACTCTGCTCTCTGTAACAGTTGTTTTGCACCCCAATCTCGGAACTCTGCGCTCTATAACAGTCTTCTAAACCGCAATCTCCAACCTCTTTTCTCTGCAACGATCCTTCGGAACCTCAGTCTCCAACCTCTGCTCTCTGCAACAGTCCTTCCGCACCCCAGTCTCCAGACTCTGATGTTTGTAAGATCCTTTTTCATCACTTTCTCCAAACTCTCCTCTCTGTAACAGTCCTTCTGCACCCCAGTATCCAAACTCTACTCTCTGTAAAAGTCCTTCTGTACCTCAGTCTCCAACCTTGGCTCTCTGTAATGGTCCTTCTGAAACGCATTCTCCAACCTCTTCTCTCTACATCAATCCTTCTTCACCTCAGACTCCAATGTCTGTTATCTGTAAAAGTCCTTCTGCACCCCAGTATTTAACATCTGCTCTCTACATGGTCCTCCTGCACCAAAGTCTCCAAACTCTGCTCTCTCTAACAGACCTTCTGTACTGCAGTATCAAAACTCTTCTCTCTACAACGGTCCTGCTGCACCCCAGTTGCCAAACCCTGCTTTCTGTAACAGTCCTTCTGCACCTCAGATTGCAACCTCTGCTCTCTCTATGAGTCCTTCTAAGCCTTTTTCTGAAAACTCTGCTGTCTGCAACAATCCGTCGGCACCCCAGTCTCCAATTACTACTCTCTGTAACAGGTCTTCTTCACCCCAGTCTCCAAACTCTGCTCTCTGTAACAGGCCTTCTGCACCCTCCTCTCCAACCTCTTCTCTCTGCAACGATCCTTCTGCACTTCAGTATCCAACATCTGCTCTCTGCAACAGTCCTTCTAAACCACAGTCTCCAACCTCTGCTCTCTGCAATGATCCTTCTGCATCCCAGTCTCCAAACTCTGCTATCTATAGCGATCCTTCTGCACCTCATTTTAAACCTCTGCAGTCTGCAACGATCCTTCTGCACCCCAGTCTCCATCCTCTGCTCTCTGTAAGAATTCTTTTCCACCCAAGTCTCCAACTTCTCCTCTTTGTAAAAGTCCTTCTGCACCTCAGTCTCCAAGTTCTGCAATCTATAACAGTCCTTCTGCACCCCAGTTTCAAACCTCTGCACTCAGAAATGATCTTTCTGAACCAAAGTCTCCAAACTCTGCTCTCTTTAATAGTCCTTATGCACCCCAGTCTCCAACATCTGCTCTCTGCAACGATCCTTCTTTTCCCCAGGCTCCAACCTCTGCGCTCTGCAACTGTTTTTCTACATCTTATTTTCCAAAATCTTCTCTCTGTAGCAGTACTTTTGCAACTCAGTCTCGAAACTCTGCTCTCTGAAACAGTCCTTCTGCACCCCTGTCTCCAAACTCTGCTCTCAGTAACAGTTCTTGTGCACCCCAATCTCCAAACTCTGCTCTCTGTAACACTCCTTCTGCACCACAGTCTCAACCCTATACTCTCTCTAAAAGTCCTTCTGCACCTCAGTCTCCAACCTATGCTCTCTGGAAGACTCTTCTGCACTCCAGTCTTCAAACTCTGCTCTCTGTAACAGGCCTTCTGCACCCCAGTCTCAACCCTCTACTCTCTCTAAAAGTCCTTCTACACCTCAGTCTCCAACCTATGCTCTCTATAAGAGTCTTCTGCACTCCAGTCTCCAAACTCTGCTCTCTGTAAAAGGCCTTCTGCACCCCAGTCTTCAAACTCTGCTCTCTGTAACAGGTCTTCTGCACCCCAGTCTCCAACATCTGCTCTCTGCAACGATCCTTCTTTTACCCAGTCTCCAAACTCTGCTCTCTGTAAAAGTCCTTTTGTATCGCAGCCTTTAACCACTTCTCTTTGTAACGGTCCATCTGCTCCCTAACTGCCAACCTCTGCTTTCAGTAACAGTCCTTCTGCACCCCAGTCTCCAAACTATTCTCTCTGCAACGATCTTTCTACACCTCAGTCTCCAACCTCTGCTATCTGTAAAAGTCCTTCTGCACCTCAGTCTCCGTCCTTTGCTCTCTGTATTTGTCCTTCTTCACCCCAGTCTCCAATCTCGTCTCTCTGTAACAATCCTTTTGCACCTCTGTCTCAAACGTCTGCTCTCTATACTAGTCCTTCTGCACCCCAGTCTCCCACATATGCTCTCTGCAACGATTCTTCTGCACCTCAGTCTCCAACCTCATCTCTCTGCAGCAACCCTTCTGCACCCCAGGATCCAACCTCTGTTCTCTGCAGCAGTCCTTCTGCACCCCAGGCTACAAACTCTGCTCTCTGTAACAATCCTTCTGCACCCCAGTCTTCAAACTGTACTTTCCGTATCAGTTATTCTGCACCCCAGTCTGAAACCTCTGCTCTCTGTGTCAGTCCTTCTGCAACTCAGTCTCCAAACTCTGCTCTCCCCAACAGTTCTTCTGCACCCCTGTCTCCAACATCTGCTCTCTGCAATGATCCTTCTGTATACCAGTCTCCAACATCTGCTTTCTGCAACAGTCCTTCTACACCCCAGTCTCCAACCTCTGCTCTCTGCAAAAGTCCTTCTACACACCAGTCTCCAACATGTGCTCTCTGCAACGATCCTTCTGTATCCAAGTCTCCAACGTATGCTCTCTGCAACAGTCCTTCTACACCCCAGTCTCCAACCTCTGCTCTCTTCAACATTTCTTCTTCACCCTAGTCTCTAACCTGTGCTCTCTGTAACTATCCTACTGCACCCCGGTCTCCTAACTCTGCTCTCTGTCGCGATCCTTCTGCACCTCAGTTTCTAACCTCTGCTCTCTGCAACGATCCTTCTGCACCCCACTCTCCAACGTCTGTTCTCTGCAACAGTCATTCTGACTCCAGTCTCCAGCCTCTGCTCTCTGTAACATCCTTCTCCACCCCAGTTTCCAAGCTCTGCTCTAGGTGACATTCCTTCTGCACCCCAGTCTCCACCCTCTGCTCATTGTAACAGTACTTCTGTACCCCAGACTCCAATCTCTTCTCACTGCAACATTTCTTTTGCACCCCAGTCTCCAAACTGTGCTCTCTGTAACTGTCTTGCTGACCCCAGTCTCCAACCTCTGCTCTCTGTAACGATCTTTCTGCACCTCAGTCTTCAACCTCTGCTTTCTGCAACGATCCTTCTGAACCAAAGTTTCCAAACTCTGCACTCTGTAACAGTCCTTCTACATCTAGTCTCCAACCTCTTCTCTCTGTAACAATCCTTCTGCACCTCAGTCTCCAACCTATGATCTCTGTAACAGTCCTTCTGCCCCTCAGTCTCCAACCTCTGCTCTTTGTAACAGGCTTATTGCACCCCAGTGTCCAATCTCTGCTCTCTGTAACAGTTCTTTTGCACCCCAATATCGAAACTCTGCTCTCTATAACAGTCTTATAAACCGCAGTCTCCAACCTCTTTTCTCTGAAACGATTTTTCTGAACCTCAGTCTCCAACCTCTGCTCTCTGCAACAGTCCTTCTGCACCCCAGTCTTCAGACGATGCTCTTTGTAAGATCCCTTTGCATCACTTTCTCCAACTCTCCTCTCTGTAACAGTCCATCTGCACCCCAGTATCTAATCTCTGCTCTCAGTAAAAGTTCTTCTGCACCTCTGTCTCAAACCTCTGCTCTCTGTATCAATCCTTCTTCAACTCAGTCTCCAATGTCTGCTCTCTGTAACAGTCCTTCTGCACCCTAGTCTCCAACATGTGCTCCCTACAAAGGTCCATCTGCACAAAAGTCTCCAAACTCTACTCTCTCTAACAGACCTTCTGTACTGCAGTCTCCAAACGCTTCTCTCTATAAGGGTCCTGTTTCACCCTAATTGCCAATCTCTGCTTTCTGTAACAGTCCTTCTGCACCTCAGATTCCAAACTCTGCTGTCTGTATGAGTCCTTCTAAGCCTCAGTCTCCAACATCTGCTCTCTGCAACAGTCCTTCTGCACCCCAGTCTTCAGACGCTGCTCTTTGTAAGATCCCTTTGCATCACTTTCTCCAACTCTCCTGTCTGTAACAGTCCTTCTGCACCCCATTATCTAATCTCTGCTCTCTGTAAAAGTTCTTCTGCACCTCTGTCTCAAAACTTTGCTCTCCGCAATGGCCCTTCTGTAACGCAGTCTCCAACCTCTTCTCTCTGTATCAATCCTTCTTCAACTCAGTCTCCAATGTCTGCTCTCTGTAACAGTCCTTCTGCACCCTAGTCTCCAACATCTGCTCTCTACAAAGGTCCTTCTGCACCAAAGTCTCCAAACTCTGCTCTCTCCAATAGACCTTCTGTACTGCAGTCTCCAAACGCTTCTCTCTATAAGGGTCCTTTTTCACCCTAATTGCCAATCTCTGCTTTCTGTAACAGTCCTTCTGCACCTCAGATTTTAAACTCTGCTGTCTGTATGAGTCCTTCTAAGCCTCAGTATGAACCCTCTATGTCTGCCACAATCCTTCTGCCCCCCAGTCTCCAAACTCTACTGTATGTAACAGGTCTTCTTCACCCCAGTCTACAAACTCTGCTCTCTGTAACAGGCCTTCTGCACCCTAGTCTCCAACATCTTCTCTCTGCAACGATCTTTCTGCACCTCAGTCTCCAACATCTGCTCTCTGCAATAGTCCTTCTGCCCCCCAGTCTCCAACCTCTGCTCTCTGCAATGATCCTTCTGCATCTCAGTCTCCAACAACTGCTCTCTGCAACAGTCTTTCCACACCCCAGTCTACAACCTGTGCTCTCTGCTTCAGTATTTCTGCACCCCAGTCTCCAACCTCTGCTCTCTGCAGAATTTCTTCTTTACCCAAATCTCCAAATTGTGCTCTCTGTAACTTTCCTGCTGCACCCCAGTCTCCAACCTCTGCTCTCTGTAGCGATTCCTCTGAACCTCATTTTTTAACCACTGCTCTCTTCAACGATCCTTCTGCACCCCAGTCTCCATCCTCTGCTCTCTGTAAGAGTCCTTTTGCACCCCAGTATCCAACTTCTGCTCTTTGTAAAAGTCCTTCTGCACCTTAGTCTCCAAGTTCTACAATCTATAACAGTCCTTCTGCACCCCAGTCTAAAACTCTGCACTTAGAAATGATCTTACTGAACCACAGTCTCCAACCTCTGCTCTCTTTAATAGTCTTATGGACCCCAGTCTCCAACATCTGCTCACTGCAATGGTCCTTCTTCTCCCCAGGCTCCAACCTCTGTTCTCTGCAACGGTCCTTCTACATCCCAGTTTCCAAAATCTTCTCTCTGTACCAGTCCTTCTGCACCTCAGTATTGAAACTCTGCTCTCTGAAACAGTCCTTCTGCACCCCTGTCTCCAACCTCTGCTCTCAGTAACATTTCTTGTGCACCCCAATCTCCAAACTCTGCTCTCTGTAACACTCCTTCTGCACCCAAGTCTCCATACTCTACTGTCTGTAAAAGTCTTTCTGCACCTCAGTCTCCAAACTCTGCTCTCTGTAAGATCCTTCTGCAACCCATTCTCCAAACGCTGCTCTCTGTAAGAGTCTTCTACACCCCAGTGTCTAAACTCTGCTCTCTGTAAAAGGCCTTCTGCACCCCAGTCTTCAAACTCTGCTCTCTGTAACAGGCCTTCTGCACCCCAGTCTCCAACATCTGCTCTCTGCAACGATCCTTCTTCTACCCAGTCTCCAAACTCTGCTCTCTGTAAAAGTCCTTTTGTATCGCAGTCTTCAACCTCTTTTCTTTGTAACGGTCCATCTGCTCCCCAATTTCCAACCTCTGCTTTCCGTAACAGTCCTTCTACAACTCAGTCTCCAAACTCTTCTTTCTGCAACGATCTTTTTACATTTCAATCTCCAAACTTTGCTCTCTGTAAAAGTCCTTCTGCACCTCAGTCTCCATCCTTTGCTCTCTGTAATTGTCCTTCTGCAACCCAGTCTCCAATCTCTGCTCTCTGGAACAATCCTTCTGCACCTCTGTCTCCAATGTCTGCTCTCTATAACAGTCCTAATGCACCCCAGTCTTTAATATGTGCTCTCTGAAAAGGTTTTTCTGCCCCCCAGTCTCCAAACTCTGCTCTCTGTTACAGTCCTTCTGTACAGCAGTCTCAAACCTCTTCTCTCTATAACGGTTTATCTGCACCCCAATTTCCAACCTCTGCTCTTTTAACAGTCCTTCTATGCCTCAATCTGAAACTTCTGCTCTCTGCAACAATCCTTCTAAACAACAGTCTCCAAACTGTGATATCAGTAGCAATCCTTCTGCACCCCAGTCTCTAACATTTGCTCCCTGTAACAGGTTTTCTGCAACCCAGTTTCTAAACTCTGCTCTCTCTAACAGGCCTTCTGCACCCCATCTCCATCCTCTTCTCTCTGCAAAAGTCTTTCTACACCCCAGTCTCCAACCTCTGCTCTTTGCATCGATCCTTCTGCATCCCAGTCTTTAACGTCTGCTCTCTTTACGATCTTTCTGCACCCCGTTCTCCAAACTTTGCTCTCTGTAATAGTCATTCTGCACCTCAGTCTTCAACCTCATCACTCTGCAACGGCTCTTGTGCACCCCAGTATTCAACCTCTGTTCTCTGCAGCTGTCCTTCTGCACCCAGGCTACACACTCTGCTCTCAGTAACAGTCCTTCTGCACCCAAGTTTTTAAACTCTACTTTCCATATCAGTTATTCTGCACCCCAGGCTAAAACCTCTGCTCTCTGTAACAGTCCTTCTGAACCTCAGTCTCCAACCTCTGCTCTCTGCAAATGTCTTATTATACCATAGTATCCAAAATCTGCTCTCTGCAACGATCCTTCTGCATCCCAGTCTCCAAGTCTGCTCTCTGCAACAGTCCTTTTACACCCCAGTGTTCAACTTCTGCTCTCTGCTACAGTCCTTCTGCAGCCCAGTCTCCAACCTCTGCTCTCTGCAACATTTCTTAAGCACCCCAGTCTCCAACCTGTGCTATCTGAAACTATCCTACTGAACACCGGTCCTCAAAGTCTGTTCTCTGTAGTGATCCTTCTGAACCTCAGTCTCCAACTTCTGCTCTCTGCAACGATCCTTCTTCATCCCAGTCTCCCACATCTGCTCTCTGCAACAGTCCTTCTGCACCCCAGTCTCCATATTCTGCTCTCTGTACACAGTCCTTCCGTACGGAAATCTCCAAACTCTTCTCTCTATAACGGTCCTTCTGCACCCCAATTTCCAACCTCTGCTCTCTGCAAAAGTCCTTCTCAGCCTCAATCTGAAATTTCTGCTCTCTCCAACAATCCTTCTAAACCCCATTCTTCAAACTGCGCTATCTGTAACAATTCTTCTGCACCCCAGTCTCCAACATCTGCTTTCTGTAACAGGTTTTCTGCAACCCAGCCTCAAAACTCTGCTCTCTGTAACAGGCCTTCTGCACTCCAGTATACAACCTCTGCTCTCTGCAACGATCCTTCTGCATCCTAGTCTCCAAAGTCTGCTCTCTATAAGATACTTCTGCACCTTGTTCTCCAAACTTTGCTCTCTGTAACAGTCATTCTGAACCTCAGTCTCCAAACTCATCTCTCTGTAATGGCCCTTGTGCCCCCCAGTATCGAAACTCTATTCTCTGCCCCTGTCCTTCTGAAACCCAGGCTACAAAATCTTCTTTCTGTAACAGTCCTTCTGCACCCCAGTCTCCAAACTCTACTTTCCGTATCAGTTATTCTGCACCCCAGTGTAAAATCTCCTCTCTCTGTAACAGTACTTCTGAACCTCAGTATCCAACCTCTGCTCTCTGCAACAGTCTTTCTGTACCCCAGTCTCCAACCTGTACTCTCTGCAAAAGTCTTATTATACCCCAGTATCCAACATCTGATATCAGCAACATTTCTCTGCATCCCAGTCTCCAACGTCTGCTCTCTGCAACAGTCCTTCTACACCCAAGACTCCAACCTCTGCTCTATGCTACAGTCCTTCTGCACCCCAGTCTTCAACCTCTGCTCTCTGCAAAATTTCTTCTGCACCCCAGTCTCAAACCTGTGCTCTCTGAAACTATCCTACTGCACCTCGGTCTTCAACATCTGCTCTCTGCAACGATCCTTCTGCATCCCAATCTTCAACCTCTGCTCTCTGCAACAATACTTCTGCATCCCAGTCTCCAAGCTCTGCTCTCTGTAACAGTCCTTCTGCACATCAGAGTCCTACTTCTGCTCTCTGTAACAGTCCTTCTAAGCCTCAGTCTGAAACCTCTGCTCTCTGCAACAATTCTTCTGCACCCCAAACTACAAACTTTGCTCTCTGTAACAGTCATTCTGCACGCCAGTCTCCAAACTCTACTTCCGTGTCAGTAATTCTGCACCCCAGTCTAAAACCTCTATTCTCTGTAACAGTCCTTCTGTACCTCAGTACCCAAATTCTGCTCTCCGCAACAGTACGTCTGCACCCCAGTCTCAAAATTCTGCTCTGTGCAAAAGTCCTTCTACACACCAGTCTCCAACATCTGCTCTCTGCAACGATCCTTCTGCATCCCAGTCTCCAAAGTCTGCTCTCTGCAACAGTCCTTCTAGACCTCAGTCTGCAACCTCTGCTCTCTGCTACAGTCCTTCTGCACCCCAGTCTCAAACCTCTGCTCTCTTCAACATTTCTTTTGCACCCTAGTCTCCAACCAGAACTCTGTAACTATCCTACTGCACCCCGGTCTCCTAACTCTGCTCTCTGTAGCCATCCTTTTGCACCTTAGTCTCCAAACTCTGTTCTCTGCAACGATCCTTCTGCACCCCAGTCTCCAACGTCTTTTCTCTGTAACAGTCTTTCTGACACCAGTGTCCAGCCTCTGCTCTCTGTAACATCCTTCTGCACCCCAGTTTCCAAACTCTGCTCTCTGTGACATTCCTTCTGCAACCCAGTCTCCACCCTCTGCTCTTTGTAACAGTACTTCTGCACCGCAGTCTCCAAACTCTGCTCTCTCTAACTGTCTTTCTGACCCCAGTCTCCAACCTCTGCTCTCTTTATCGATCATTCTGCACCTCAGTCTCCAACCTCTGGTTTCTGCAACGATCCTTCTGCACCTCAATTTCCAACCTCTGCTCTCTAAAACGATCCTTCTGGACCACAGTTTCTAACCTCTGCACTCTGTAACAGTCCTTCTACAACTAGTATCAAACCTCTTCTCTTTGTACCAATTTTTTTGCACCTCAGTCTTCCACTTCTGCTCTCTGTAACAGTCCTTCTGCACCTCAGTCTCCAACCTCTGCTCTCTGTAACAGGCTTACTGCACCCCAGTCTCCAACCTCTGCTCTCAGTAACAGTTTTTCTGCACCCCAATCTCGAATCTCTGCTCTTTGTAACAGTCTTTCTGCACCCCAGTCTCCAACATCTTTTTCTGCAACGATTCTTCTGAACCTCAGTCTCAAATTTCTGCTCTCTGCAACAGACCTACTGCACCCCAGTCTCCAGACTCTGCTCTCTTTAAGATCCGTTTGCATCTCTTTCGACAACCTCTCTTCTCTGTAACAGTCCTTCTGCACCCCAGTATCCAACCTCTGCTCACTGTAAAGTCCTTATGCATCTCAGTCTCCAAACTTTGCTCTCTGTAATGGTCCTTCTGACCCTAGTCTTTAACATCTGCTCTCTACAACAGTCCTTCCGCACCAAAGTCTTCAAACCCTGCTCTCTATAACAGTCCTTCTGCACCCCAATTGCCAACCTCTGCTTTCTGTAACAGTCCTTCTGCACCACAGATTCCAACCTCTGCTCTCTGTAACAATCCTTCTAAGCCTCAGTCTGAAACCTCTGATGTCTGAAGAAATCCTTTTGCACCCCAGTCTTTAACCTCTGCTCTCTGTAACAGTCCTTCTGCACCATATTTTCCACCTCTGCTGTCTGTTACAGTCTTTGTATACCTCAGTCTCCAACCTCTGCTTTCTGTAACAGTCCTTCTGCACCCTAGTCTCAAAAATCTCCTCTCTACAATGGTCCTTCTGCACCAAAGTCTCCAAACTCTGACCTTTCTAACAGTCCTTCTGTACCGCAGTCTCCAACCTCTTCTTTCTATAACGGTCCTTCTGCACCGCAATTGCCAACCTCTGCTTTCTGTGACAGTCCTTCTGCACCTCAGATTCCAACCTCTCCTCTCTGTAACAATCCTTCTATGCCTCAGTATGAAACCTCTTCTGTCTGCAACAATCCTTCTGCACCCCAGTCTCCAAACTTTGCTATCTGAAACAATCCTTCTGCACCCCAGTCTTCAACCTCTGCTCTCTGCAACATTTCTTCTGCACCCAGTCTCCAAACTCTGCTCTCTATAACAGGAATTCTGCACCCTAGTCTCCAACCTCTTCTCTCTGCAATGATCTTTCTGGACTTCAGTATCCAACATCTGCTCTCTGCAAAAGTCCTTCTAAACCGCAGTCTCCAACCTCTGTTCTCTGCAATGATCCTTCTGCATCCCAGTCTCCAACAATTGCTCTCTGCAACAGTTTTTCTGCACAGCAGTCTACAACCTCTGCTCTCTGCTACAGTACTTCTGCACCCCAGTCTTCAACCTCTGCTCTCTGCAACAATACTTCTGCATCCCAGTCTCCAAGCTCTCCTCTCTGTAACAGTCCTTCTGCACATCAGAGTCCTACTTCTGCTCTCTGTAACAGTCCTTCTAAGCCTCAGTCTGAAACCTCTGCTCTCTGCAACAATCCTTCTGCACCCCAAACTACAAACTTTGCTCTCTGTAACAGTCATTCTGCACGCCAGTCTCCAAACTCTACTTCCGTGTCAGTAATTCTGCACCCCAGTCTAAAACCTCTAATCTCTGTAACAGTCCTTCTGTACCTCAGTACCCAAACTCTGCTCTCCGCAACAGTACTTCTGCACCCCAGTCTCAAAACTCTGCTCTGTGCAAAAGTCCTTCTACACACCAGTCTCCAACATCTGCTCTCTGCAACGATCCTTCTGCATCCCAGTCTCCAAAGTCTGCTCTCTGCAACAGTCCTTCTACACCTCAGTCTCCAACCTCTGCTCTCTGCTACAGTTCTTCTGCACCCCAGGCTCAAACCTCTGCTCTCTTCAACATTTCTACTTCACCCCAGACTCCAAACTGTACTCTGTAACTATCCTACTGCACCACGGTCTCCTAACTCTGCTCTCTGTAGCCACCCTTCTGCACCCTAGTCTCCAAACCCTGTTCTCTGCAACGATCCTTATGCACCCCAGTCTCCAACGTCTTCTCTCTGTGACAGTCTTTCTGACACCAGTGTCCAGCCTCTGCTCTCTGTAACATCCTTCTGCACCCCAGTTTCCAAACTCTGCTCTCTGTGACATTCCTTCTGCAACCCAGTCTCCACCCTCTGCTCTTTGTAACAGTACTTCTGCACTGCAGTCTCCAAACTCTGCTCTCTCTAACTGTCTTTCTGACCCCAGTCTCCAACCTCTGCTCTCTTTATCGATCATTCTGCACCTCAGTCTCCAACCTCTGGTTTCTGCAATGATCCTTCTGCACCTCAGTTTCCAACCTCTGCTCTCTTAAACGATCCTTCTGGACCACAGTTTCTAACCTCTGCACTCTGTAACAGTCCTTCTACAACTAGTATCAAACCTCTTCTTTCTGTACCAATTTTTCTGCACCTCAGTCTTCCACTTCTGCTCTCTGTAACAGTGCTTCTGCACCTCAGTCTCCAACCTCTGCTCTCTGTAACAGGCTTACTGCACCCCAGTCTCCAACCTCTGCTCTCAGTAACAGTTTATCTGCACCCCAATCTCGAATCTCTGCTCTTTGTAGCAGTATTTCTGCACCCCAGTCTCCAACCTCTACTCTCTGTAACAGGCCTTCTGCACCCCAGTCTCCAAACTCTGCTCTCTATAACAGCCCTTCTGCACCCCAGTCTCCAACCGGTGCTCTCTGCAATGATCCTTTTGCATCCCAATCTCCAAACTCTGCTCTCTGTAACAGTCCTTCTGCACCCCGTGATCCAACATCTGCTCTCTTAAACAGTTCTTCTGCACCTCAGTCTGAAAACTCGGCTCTCTGCAAAAATCCTTCTGCACCCGAGTTTCCAAACTTTGCTCTCTGTAACAGTGCGTCTGAACCTCAGGCTACAAAAGGTTCTCTGTAATATCCTTCTGAAATCCAGTCACGAAATTGTGCTATCTTTAACAGTCCTTCTGCACCTCAGTCTACAAACTCTGCTCTCTGTAACAAGCCTTCTGCAACCCAGTCTCCAAACTCTGCTCTCTGTAACAGGCCTTCTGCACCCAGTCTCCAACCTCTTCTCTCTTCAAGGATCTCTCTTAACCTCAGTCTCCAACCTCTGCTTTGTGCAACAGTCCTTCTGCACCCCAGCCTTTAACATCTGCTCTCTGTAACAATCCTTCTGCAACTGAGTCTCCAACCTCTGCTCTCTGCAACGGTTCTTCTGCACCCCAGTCTCCACACTCTGTTCTCTGTAAACGTCCTTCTGCACCTCAGTCTCAAACCTCTGCTCTCTGCAACAGTTTTTGTGCACCCCAGTTTCCAACATCTGCTCTCTGCAATGATCCTTCTTTTCCCCAGGCTAAAATCTCTGCTCACAGCAACGGTCCTTATACACCCCAGTTTCAAAACTCTGCTCTCTGTAACACTCTTTCTGCACCCCAGTCTTCACCCTCTACTCTATGTAAAAGTCCATCTGCACCTCCGCCTCTAACCTCTGTTCTCTGTAAGATCCTTCTGCCATGCATTCTTCAAATGCTGCTCTCTGTAACAGTCCTTCTGCACCCCAGTCTCCAAACTCTGCTCTCTGTAACAGGCCTTGTGCACCCCAGTCTCCAACCTGTGCTCTCTGCAACTATCCTTCTGTTCCCCGGTCTCAAAACCCTCCTCTCTGCAACAGTCCTTCTGCACCCCAGGATACAACATCTGCTTTCTGCAACAGTCCTTCTGCACCTAAGTCTGAAAACTCTGCTCTCTGCCACAATCCTTCTGCACCCCAGTTTCCAACCTTTGCTCTCTGTAATAGTCCTTTTAAACCTCAGTCGCCAAAATGCTCTCTGTAAAATCTTGGTGCAACCCAGTCTCGAAATTGTGCTATCTGTAACATTCTTTCTGCATCCGTCTCCAAACTCTACTCTCTGTAACAGTCCTTCTGCATGCCAGTCTCCAATCTCTACACTCTGTAACAGGCCTTCTGCACCCCAGTCTCCAACCTCTTCTCTCTGAAACGATCCTTCTTCACCTCAGTCTCCAAACTCGGCTCTCTGCAACAGTCCTTCTGGATCCCAGTCTCCAAACTCTTCTCTCGGTAACAATCCATCTGCACCTCAGTCTTCAACCTCTGATCTCTGTAACAGTCCTTCTTCCCCTCAGTCTCCAAACTCTGCTCTCTGTAACAGGCTTATTGCACCCCAGTATACAACGTCTGCTCTGTGAAACAGTTCTTTTGCACCCCAATCTCGAAACTCTGCGCTCTATAACAGTCTTCTAAACCGCAGTCTCCAACCTCTTTTCTCTGCAACTATCCTTCTGAACCTCAGTCTCCAACCTCTGCTCTCTGCAACAGTCCTTCTGCACCCCAGTCTTTAGACTCTGCTCTTTGTAAGATCTTTTTGTATCACTTTCTCCAATCTCTTCTCTCTATAACATTCCTTCCGCATCCCAGTATCCAAACTCTGCTCTCTGTTAAAGTCCTTCTGCACCTCAGTCTCCAAACTTTGCTCTGCGTAATGGTCCTTATGTAACGCGGTCTCCAACCTCTGCTCTCTGTATAAATTCTTCTTCACCTCAGTCTCCAATTTATGCTATCTGTAACAGTCCTTCTGCACCCTAGTCTCCAACATCTGCTCTATACAACGGTCCTTCTGCACCAAAGTCTCCAACCTCTGCTTTTTCTAAAAGTCCTTCTGTACTGCAGTCTCCAAAACTCTTCTCTCTATAACGGTCCTGCTGCACCCCAATTGCCAAACTTTGCTTTCTGTAACAGTTTTTTTTCACCTCAGATTCCAACCTCTGCTCTCTGTAGGAGTCCTTCTAAGCCTCAGTGTGAAACCTCTGCTGTCTGCCACAATCCTTCTGCACCCCAGTCTCCAAACTCTACTCTCTGTAAAAGGTCTTCTTCACCCCAGTCTCCAAACTATGCTCTGTGTAACAGGCCTTCTGCACCCTAGTCTCAACCTCTTCTCTCTGCAACGATCCTTCTGCACCTCAGTCTCCAACATCTGCTCTCTGCACCAGTCCTTCTAAACCGGAGTCTCCAACCTCTGCTCTCTGCAATGATCCTTCTGCTTCCTAGTCTTCAACAACTGCTCTCTGCCACAGTCCTTCTGCAACCCAGTCTGCAACCTGTGCTCTCTGCTTCAGTACTTCTGCACCCCAGTCTCCAACCTCTGCTCTCTGCAACGATCCTTCTATTCCCCAGGCTCCAAACTCTGCTCCCTGCAACGGTCCTTCTACATCCCAGTTTCCAAAATCTTCTCTTTGTAGCAGTCCTACTGAAACTCAGTCTCGAAACTGTTCTCTCTGAAACAGGCCTTCTGCACACCTGTCTCCATACTCTGCTCTCAGTAACAGTTCTTGTGCACCCCAACCTCCAAACTCTGCTCTCTGTAACACTCCTTCTGCAGCCCAGTCTCAGCCCTCTACTCTCTCTAAAAGTCCTTCTGCACCTCAGTCTCCAACCTATGCTCTCTGTAAGAGTCTTCTGCACTCCAGTCTCCAAATTCTGCTATCTGTAAAAGGCCTTCTGCACACCAGTCTTCAAACTCTGCTCTCTGTAACAGGCCTTCTGCACCCCAGTCTCCAACATCTGCTCTCTGCAATGATCCTTTTTTACCCAGCCTCCAAACTCTGCTCTCTGTAAAAGTACTTTTGTATCGCAGTCTTCAACCTCTTCTCTTTGTAACGGTCCATCTGCTCCCTAACTGCCAACCTCTGCTTTCGGTAACAGTCCTTCTGCACCCCAGTCTCCAAACTCTTCTTTCTGCAACGATCTTTCTACACCTTAGTCTCCAACCTCTGCTATCTGTAAAAGTCCTTCTGCACCTCAGTCTCCGTCCTTTGCTCTCTGTATTTGTCCTTCTGCACCCCAGTCTCCCATCTCTGCTCTCTGTAACAATCCTTCTGCACCTCTGTCTCAAACGTCTGCTCTCTATACTAGTCCTTCTGCACCCCAGTCTCCCACATATGCTCTCTGCAACGATTCTTCTGCACCTCAGTCTCCAACCTCATCTCTCTGCAGCAACCCTTCTGCACCCCAGTATCCAACCTCTGTTCTCTGCAGCAGTCCTTCTGCACCCCAGGCTACAAACTCTGCTCTCTGTAACAATCCTTCTGCACCCCAGTCTTCAAACTGTACTTTCCGTATCAGTTATTCTGCACCCCAGTCTGAAACCTCTGCTCTCTGTATCAGTCCTTCTGCAACTCAGTCTCCAAACTCTGCTCTCCACAACAGTTCTTCTGCACCCCTGTCTCCAACATCTGCTCTCTGCAACGATCCTTCTGTATACCAGTCTCCAACATCTGCTTTCTGCAACAGTCCTTCTACACCCCAGTCTCCAACCTCTGCTCTCTACAAAGTCCTTCTACACACCAGTCTCCAACATCTTCTCTCTGCAACGATCCTTTTGTATCCAAGTCTCCAACGTATGCTCTCTGCAACAGTCCTTCTACACCCCAGTCTCCAACCTCTGCTCTCTTCAACATTTCTTCTGCACCCTAGTCTCTAACCTGTGCTCTCTGTAACTATCCTACTGCACCCAGGTCTCCTAACTCTGCTCTCTGTCGTGATCCTTCTGCACCTCAGTTTCTAACCTCTGCTCTCTGCAACGATCCTTCTGCACCCCACTCTCCAACGTCTTTTCTCTGCAACAGTCATTCTGACTCCAGTCTCCAGCCTCTGCTCTCTGTAACATCCTTCTCCACCCCAGTTTCCAAGCTCTGCTCTCGGTCACATTACTTCTGCACCCCAGTCTCCACCCTCTGCTTTTTTTAACAATACTTCTGTACCGCAGACTCCAATCTCTTCTCACTGCAACATTTCTTTTGCACCCCAGTCTCCAAACTGTGCTCTCTGTAACTGTCTTGCTGACCCCAGTCTCCAACCTCTGCTCTCTGTAACCATCTTTCTGAACCAAAGTTTCCAAACTCTGCACTCTGTAACAGTCCTTCTACATCTAGTCTCCAACCTCTTCTCTCTGTAACAATCCTTCTGCACCTCAGTCTCCAACCTCTGATCTCTGTAACAGTCCTTCTGATCCTCAGTCTCCAACCTCTGCTCTCTTTAACAGGCTTATTGCACCCCAGTGTCCAACCTCTGCTCTCTGTGACAGTTCTTTTGCACCCCAATATCGAAACTCTGCTCTCTATAACAGTTTTCTAAACCGCAGTCTCCAACCTCTTTTCTCTGCAACGATCCTTCTGAACCTCAGTCTCCAACCTCTGCTCTCTGCAACAGTCCTTCTGCACCCCAGTTTTCAGACGCTGCTCTTTGTAAGATCTTTTTCATCACTTTCTCCAACTCTCCTCTCTGTAACAGTCCTTCTGCACCCCAGTCTTCAGATGTTGCTCTTTGTAAGATCCCTTTGCATCACTTTCTCCAACTCTCCTCTCTGTAACAGTCCTTCTGCACCCCAGTATCTAATCTCTGTTCTCTGTAAAAGTTATTCTGCACCTCTGTCTCAAAACTTTGCTATCTGCAATGGCCCTTCTGTAACGCAGTCTCCAACCTCTGCTCTCTGTATCAATCCTTTTTCAACTCAGTCTCCAATTTCTGCTCTCTGTAACAGTCCTTCTGCACCCTAGTCTCCAACATCTGCTCTCTACAAAGGTCCTTCTGCACCAAAGTCTCCAAACTCTGCTCTCTCTAACAGACCTTCTGTACTGCAGTCTCCAAACGCTTCTCTCTATAACGGTCCTGTTTCACCCTAATTGCCAATATCTGCTTTCTGTAACAGTCCTTCTGCACCTCAGATTTTAAACTCTACTGTCTGTATGAGTCCTTCTAAGCCTCAGTCTGAAACCTCTGCTGTCTGCCACAATCCTTCTGCACCCCAGTCTCCAAACTCTACTGTCTGTAACAGGTCTTCTTCACCCCAGTCTACAAACTCTGCTCTCTGTAACAGGCCTTCTGCACCCTAGTCTCCAACATCTTCTCTCTGCAACGATCTTTCTGCACCTCAGTCTCCAACATCTGCTCTCTGCAATAGTCCTTCTGCCCCCCAGTCTCCAACCTCTGCTCTCTGCAATGATCCTGCTGCATCCCAGTCTCCAACAACTGCTCTCTGCAACAGTCTTTCCACACCCCAGTCTACAACCTGTGCTCTCTGCTTCAGTATTTCTACACCCCAGTCTCCAACCTCTGCTCTCTGCAGAATTTCTTCTTTACCCAAATCTCCAAATTGTGCTCTCTGTAACTTTCCTGCTGCACCCCAGTCTCTAAACTCTGTTCTCTGTAGCGATCCCTCTGCACCTAATTTTTAACCTCTGCTCTCTTCAACGATCCTTCTGCACCCCAGTCTCCATCCTCTGCTCTCTGTAAGAATCCTTTTGCACCCCAGTATCCAACTTCTGCTCTTTGTAAAAGTCCTTCTGCACCTTAGTCTCCAAGTTCTGCAATCTATAACAGTCCTTCTGCACCCCAGTCTAAAACTCTGCACATAGAAGTGATCTTTCTGAACCAGAGTCTCCAACCTCTGCTCTCTTTAATAGTCCTTATGCAGCCCAGTCTCCAACATCTGCTCTCTGCAATGATCCTTCTTCTCCACAGGCTCCAACCTCTGCTCTCTGCAACGGTCCTTCTACATCCCAGTTTCCAAAATCTTCTCTCTGTACCAGTCCTTCTGAACCTCAGTATTGAAACTCTGCTCTCTGAAACATTCCTTCTGCACCCCTGTCTCCAACCTCTGCTCTCAGTAACATTTCTTGTGTGCCCCAATCTCCAAACTCTGCTCTCTGTAACACTCCTTCTGCACCCAAGTCTCCACCCTCTACTCTCTGTAAAAGTCTTTCTGCACCTCAGTC
>NW_027522737.1:0-49408 GCF_052094955.1 Ictidomys tridecemlineatus
TCTCCAACTTCTTCTCTCTGTAAGATCCTTCTGCACCCCTGTCTCCAAGCTCTGCTTCTTACAACGATCCTTCTGCACCCCAGTCTCCAACTTCTACTCTATGTAAAAGGACTTCTGCACCTCAGTCTCCAACATCTACTCTCTGCAACAGTCCTTCTGCACCGCAATCTCCAAACTCTGTTCTCTGCAACAGTCCTTCTGTACTGCAGTCTCTAAACTCTGCTCTCTGTAACGGTTTTTCTGCACCCCATAATCCAATCTCTGCTTTCTGCATCAGTTCTTTTGCACCCCGATCTCCAACATCTGCTCTCTCTACGAGTCCTTCTTCACCTCAGTGTCCAACCTCTGCTTTCGGCAACAGTCCTTCTGCTCCCCAGTCTCCAACCGCTGCTCTCTGTAACAGTCTTTCTACACCTCAGTCTCCAACCTCTGCTCTGTGTAACAGTATTTCTGCACCTCAGTCTGAAACCTCTGCTCTCCAGATTCTTCTGCACCCCAGTCTCCAACCACTGCTCTCTGTAACAGTCCACGTGCACCTCAGTCTCCAACCTCTGCTCTCTGTACGTTCCTTCAGCAAACCAGTCTCCAAATTGTGCTCTCTGTAAAAGTCCTTCTGCACCCCAGTCTCCAACCTCTCTTCTCTGTAACAGGCCTTCTGCAAGCCAGTCTCAAAACTCTGCTCTCTATAGTGGGCCTTCTGCATGCCAGTCATGAACCTCTGCTCTTTGCAATGATCCTACTGCACCCCAGTTTCCAACTTCTGATCTCTGAAAGAGTCCTTCTGTACCTCAGTCTCCAAATTCTGCTCTCTGTAAAATCCTTCTGCACCCCTGTTTCCAACCTCTGCTCTCTGTAACAGTCCTTCTGCACCACAGTCTCCAAAGTCTACTCTCTGCAACAGTCCTTCTTCACTCCAGTCTCCAACCTCTGCTCTCTGCAACACTCCATTTGCAACCCAGTCTCAAACCTCTGCTCTCTGAAACAATTCTTCTTCACCTCAGTCTCAAAACTCTACTCTCTGTAACAGTTCTTCTGCACCTCATTCTCCAACCTCTTCTCTCTGTAGGAACCTTCTCCAACATAGTCTACAAACTCTGCTCTCTGTAACAGTCGTTCTGCACAAGAGTCTCCAAACTCTGCTCTCTGCACTGATCCTTCTTCACACCAGTCTCCAACCTCTGCTCTATAAAACAGTACTTCTGAACCTTAGTCTCCAACATTTGCTCTCTGCCAAAAGTCCTTCTGCAACTCAGTCTGAAAACTCTGCTCTCTGCAATGATCATTCTGCACCTCAGTCTCCTACCTTTGCTCTCTGTAAGACCCTTCTGCATCCCAGTCTCCAAACTCTTCTCTCTGTAACAATCCTTCTGAATAACAGTTTCCAACCTCGGCTCTCTGTAAGAGGAATTCTGCAACCCAGTCTCAAAACTCTGCTCTCTGTAACAGGCCTTCTGAAACCCACTCTCCAACCTCTTCTCTCTGCAATGATTCATCGCCACAACAGTTTCAAACCTCTGCTCTCGGCAAAAGTCCTTCTGCATCCTTGTCTCCAACCTCTGCTCTCTGTAAGATCCTTATGCACTCCAGTCTCCAGCCTCTCCTCTCTGTAACAATCCTTCTGCACCCCCAGTCTCCAACATCTGCTTTCTGCAACAGTTCTTCTGCACCGCAGTCTGAAAACTATGCTCTCTGCAACGACCTTTCTCCACCCCAGTCTCCTACATCTGCTCTCTTTAACAGTCCTTCTGCACCTCTGTCTCCCAACTCTGCTGTTTTAAGATCCTTCTGCAACCCAGTCTTTAAACTCTGCACTCTGTAACAGTCCTGCTGCACAAAAGTCTCAAACCTCAGCTCTCTGTAACAGTCCTTCTGCACCTCAGTCTCCAAACTCTGATCTCTGTAACAGTCCTTCTGCACCTCAGTCTCAAATCTCTACTCTCTATTGCATTCTTTCTGTACCTCAGTCTGAAACCTCTGCTCTCTGCATGATCCTTCTACACCCAGTCTACAACCACTGCTCTCTGTAAGAGTCCACCTACACCTCTGTAACCAAACTCTGCTCTTTGTAAGATCCTTCAGCCACCCAGTCTCCTAACACTGCTCTCTATAACAGTACTTCTGCACCCCACTCTCCAACCTCTCCTCTCTGTAACAGGCCTTCTGCACGGAAGTCTCCAAACTCTGCTCTTTGCAACGATATTTCTTCACCCCAGTTTCCAACCACTTCTCTTTGCAATGATCCTACTGCACCCCAGTCTCCAACCTCTGATCTCTGCAACAGTACTTCTTCACCTCAATCTCCAACTTCTGCTCTCTGTAAGATCCTTCTGCACCCGTGTCTCCAAGCTCTGCTCTTTGAAACGATCCTTTTGCACCCCAGTCTTTAACCCGCTTCTCTATGTAAAAGAAATTCTGCACCTCAGTCTCCAATCTCTTCTCTCTGCAACAGTTTTTCTGCACTGCAGACTCCAATCTCTGATTTCTGTATCAGTCCTTCTGAACCTCAGTCTCCAACCGCTGCTCTATGCAACAGTCTTTCTGCAACCCAGTCTCCAACCTCTGCTCTCTGCCACAGTCCTTCTACACCCAGGTCTCCAATCTCTGCTTTCTGCAACAGTCTTTCTGCACCTCAGTCTCCAAACTCTGCTCTATGTAACAGGACTTCTGCACCTGAGTCTCAAACCGCTGCTCTCTGCAACAGTCTTTCTGCACTCCAGTCTCCAACTTCTTCTCTTTGCAACAGTCCTTCTGCACCCCAGTCCCCAAACTCTGCGGTCTGCAACTGTCCTTCTGCACCCCAGTCTCCAAACTCTGCTCTCTGAAAAGGAACTTCTGCAACACAGTCTACAATCTCTTCTATCTGTAAGATTCTTCTGCACTCCAGTTTCCAAACTCTGCTCTCTGTAACATTCCTTTTCAAACCCAGTCTTTAACCTCTAATTTCTGCAAGTGTCCTGCGGCACTCGAGTCTCCAACCTCTGTCCTCTGCAACAGTCTTTCTGAACTCCAGTCTCCAAACTCTGCTTTCTGTATCAGTCCCTTCTGAATCCCAGTCTCAAACCTCTGTTTTCCGTATCTATCCTTCTGCAACTCAGTCTCCAACCTGTTCTCTCTGTAACATTTCTTCTGCACCCCAGTCTCCAAACTCTGCTCTCTGTAACAGTTTTTCTATACTGCAGTCTCCAAATCCTGGTCTCTGTAACGGTCTTTCTGTACCCCAATTTCCAACCTCTACTTAGTGTAACAGTCCTTCTGCACCTCAGTCTCCAACCTCTGCTCTCTGTAACAGTCCTTCTGTATCTCAGTCTGAAACCTCTGCTCTCTGCACGATCCTTCTGAACCACAGTCTTCAAGCAATACTCTCAGCCACAGTCCTTCTGCACCCCAGTCTCCAACCTCTGCTCTCTACAATGATCCTACTGCATCCCAGTCTCCAACCTCTGATCTCTGCAACAGTTCTTCTGCACCTCAGTCTCCAGCTTCTGCTCTCTGTAAGATTCTTCTGCACCTTTGTATCTAAACTCTGCTCTCTGTAACAGTGCTTCTGCACCAGAGTCTTTAACTTCTGCTCTCTGTAGCAGGACTTCCTCACCTCATTCTCCAAACTCTGCTCTCTGAAACAATCCTTCTGCAACCAAGTCTTCAACCTCTGCTATCTACGACAGTTTTTCTGCACCCTAGTTACAAACATCTGCTCTCTGCAACAGACGTTTTGCACCCCAGTCTTCAACATCTACTCTCTACAACAGTAATTCTGCACCGTCTGAAAACTCTGCCCTCTGTAACGACCCTTCTGCACCCAAGTCTCCTAGCTCTGCTCTCTGTAACAGTCCTTCTGCACCTCAGTCTCCCAACTATGCTCTCTGTTTGATCTTTCTGCAACCCAGTTTTTAATCTCTGAACTCTGTAAAGTCCTTCTGCACAACAGTCTCCAACCTCTGCTCTCTGTAACAGGACTTCTGAAAACCAGTATCCAAACTCTGCTCTCTGTGATAGGCCTTCTGCACCCCAGTCTCCAACCTCTTCTCTGCAACAATTCTTCTCCACCCAAGTCTCCTACATCTACTCTCTGCAACAGTCCGTTTGCACCCCAGTCTCCAATCTCTGCTCTCTGTAAGGTCCATCTGAACCCCAGTCTTCAACCTCTGCTCTCTGTAATAGTCCTTCAGCAACCCAGACTCCAAAATCTACTCTCAGTAACAGTCCTTGTGGACCTCAGTCTCCAACCTCTGCATTCTGTAACAGTTCTTCTGCACCCCAGTCTAAAACATCTGCTCTCTACAACAGTCCTTCTGCACCCAAGTCTCCAAACTCTGTTATCTGCAACAGTCCTTCTGCACCCCAGTCTCCAAACTCTGCTCTCTGCAACGATCTTTCTTCACCACAGTCCCCAACATCTGCTCTCTGCAACAGTCCTTCTGCACCTCAGTCTAAAAACTCTGCTCACTGTAACATTCCTTATCCACCCCAGTCTCCAACCTCTGTCCTCTGCAACAGTCATTCTGCTTCCCAGTCTCTGAGATCTGCTCTTTGTAAAAGTCCTTCTGTACCAGAGTCTCCAACTTCTGCTCTTTGTAATGGTCCTTCTACACCCCAGTCTCCAAATTCTGCTTTGTGTATCAGTCTGTCTGAAACCCAGTCTCCAACCTCTGTTCTCTGTATCTATCCTTTTGCACCTCAGTCTCAACCTGTGCTCTATGTAATAGTCCTTCTGCACACCAGTCTCCAACCTCTGCTCTCGGTAACAGTCCTATACAGCAGTCTCCAAACTCTGCTCTCCTTAACGGTCCTTCTGCACACCAATTTCCAAAATCTGCTTCCTGTAAAAGTCCTTCTGCACCTGAGTCTCCAAACTCTGCTCTCTGTAACAGTCCTTCTACACCTCAGTCTCCAACCTCTGTTCTCTGTATCTATCCTTTGGCACCTCAGTCTCAACCTGTGCTCTATGTAAGAGTCCTTCTGCACACCAGTCTCCAACCTCTGCTCTCGGTAACAGTCCTATAAAGCAGTCTCCAAACTCTGCTCTCCTTAACGGTCCTTCTGCACACCAATTTCTAAAATCTGCTTCCTGTAAAAGTCCTTCTGCACCTGAGTCTCCAAACTCTGCTCTCTGTAACAGTTCCTTCTACACCTCAGTCTCCAATCTATGCTCTCTGTGACAGTCCTTCTGAACCTCAGTCTGAAAATTCGACTCTCTGCATGATCCTTCTGCACCCCAGTCTCCAGCAACTGCTCTCGGTAACAGTCCCCCTGCACCTCAGTCTCCAATCTCTGCTCTCTGTAAGATCCTTCATCAACCCAGTCTCCAACCACTGATCTCAGTAACAGACCTTCTGCACCCAAGTTTCCAAATTCTTCTCTCTGCAACGATTCTCTCCACACCAGTCTCAAAACTCTGCTCTCTGCAACAGTCCTTCTGCACCCCAGTCTCCAAACTCTGCTCTCTGTAATTGTCCTTCTGCACCGCAGTCTCCAAACTCTGCTATCTGCAACGCTCCTTCTGGACCCCAGTCTCCAACGTCTGCTCTCTTCAACAGTGCTTCTGCACCACAGTCTCCAATCTCTGCTTTTTGTAAGATGCTTATGCACTCCAGATTCCATACTCTGGACTCTGTAACATTCCTTCTTTACCCCAGTCTCCAAACTCTGTCCTCTGCAACAGTCCTACTGCTCCCCAGTCTCCGACATCTGGTCCTTCTGTACCACAGTCTCCAACCTGTGCTCTTTGTAACGGTCCTTCTACACCCCAGTCTCCAACCTCTGCTTACTGTATCAGTCTGTCTGAACCGCAGTCTCCAACCACTGTTCTCTGTATCTATCCTTCTGCACCTCAGTCTCCAAACTCTGTTCTATGCAAAGGTCCTTCTGCACCTCAGTCTCCAACCTCTACTCTCTGTAACAGTCCTTCTGCACTACAGTCTCCGACCTCTGCTCTCTGTAGCATCCTTCTAAAACCCAGTCTCCAAATTCTACTCTCTGTAACAATAATTCTGCACACCAGTCTCCAACCTCTGCTGTCTGAAATGATCCTTCTTAACTCCAGTCTCCAATGTCTGCTTTCTGCAACAGTCTTTTTGCACCCTAGTCTCCAATATCTGCTCTCTGCAACAGTCATTCTGCACTTCAGTGGAAAAACTCTGCTCTATGCAACGAACCTTCTGCACCTCAGTCTCCCAACTCTGCTCTCTGTAAGATCCTTCTGCAACACAGTCTTTAAACTCTGCACTCGGTAATCATCCTGCTGCACAACAGTCTTTAACCTCTGCTCTCTGCAACAGGACTTCTGAAACCCAGTCTCCAACCGCTGTTCTCCATAACAGGCCTTCTGCACCCTAGTCTCCAAACACTTCTCTCTGCAAGGATTCTTTTTCACACCAGTCTCCAACCTCTGCTCTCTGCAACAGTCCTCTTGCACCACAGTCTCCAAAATCTGCTCTCTGTAAGATAACTCTGAACCCCAGTCTCCAACCTCTGCTCTCTGTAACAGTCCTTCTGCACCCTAGTCTCCAACCTCTGCTCTCTGTAACAGTTTTTCTGCACCTCATTCTCAAACCTCTGATCTCTGAAACAGTCTTTCTGAACTGCACTCTCCAACCTCTGCTCTCTGCAACAGTCCACCTGCACCGCAGTCTCCAACATCTGCTCTCTGCAACAGTTTTTCTACACCCCAGTCTCCAACTCTGCTTTCTGCAACGATCTTTCTGAACCCCAGTCTCCAACGTCTGCTCTCTGCAAGAGTTTTTCTGGACCACAGTCTCTAAGCTCTGCTCTCTGTAACAATCCTTCTGCACCACTGTCTGCAACCTCTGCTCTATATAAGATACTTCTGCAACCCAGTTTCTAACTCTGCTCTCTGTAACAATTCTTCTGCCACCGATCTACAACCTCTGCTCTCTGCAAGGATCCTTCTTCACCAAAGTCTCCAAACTCTGCTCTCTGCAACAGTCCTTTTACACCCCAGTCTCCAATATCTGCTCTCTGCAACAGTCCTTTTGCAACTCACTCTGAAAAGTCTGCTCACTGCAAAGACCCTTCTGCACCACAGTCTCCTACTTCTGCACTCTGTAACCGTTTTTCTGAACCTAATTCTCCCAACTCTGCTCTTTGTAAGATCCTTCTACAACCCAGCCTTTAAACTCTGCACTCTGTAACAGTCCTTCTGCACAACAGTCTCCAAACTCTACTCTCTGCAACAGTCCTTAGGCACCCCAGTCATCAACATCTGCTCTCTGCAACAGTCCTTCTGCACCCAGTATCCAACCTCTGCTCTTTGCAACAGTCCTTCTTCACCCCAGTCTCCAAACTCTGCTCTCTACAACGATACTTCCGCACCCTAGTCTGCAAACTCTACTCTCTGCAACAGTCCTTCTGCACCACAGTCTCCAAACTCTGTTTTCTGCGACAGTCTATCTAAACCTAAGTCTCCAAACTCTGATTTCTGAATCAGTCCTTCTGCACCCCAGTCTCTAACCTCTGCCCTCTCCAATGATCCTTCTGCACCCCAGTCTCCATCCTCTGCTCTCTGTAACAGTCTTTCTGTACCACAGTTTTCAAACTCTGCATTTTGTAACTGTCCTTCTGAACCTCAGTCTTCAACCTGTTCTCTCTGCAATGATTCTTCTGCACCGCAGTCTCCAAAGTCTTCTCTCTTCAACAGTCCTCCTGCACCCCAGTCTCCAAACTCTGCTGTCTGTAAGATCCTTCTGCACCTTAGTTTCCAAACTCTGCTCTCTGTAACATTTCTTCTCCACCCCAGTCTCTCACTTCTGCTTTTTTCAATGGTCCTTCTGCACCCCAGTCTCCAACCTCTGTTCTCTGTGACAGTCCACCTGAACATAAGTCTCCAACCTCTGTTATCTGCAACAGTCGTTCTGCACCCCATTCTCCAACCTCTGCTCTCTACAACAGTCTTTCTGCACCACAGTGTCCACAATCTGCTCTCTGCCACAGTCCTTCTGTACACTAGTCTGCTCTCTTTAACAGTCTTTATGCACCCCAGTTCCCAAAGTCTCTTTTCTGTATCAGTCCTTCCTCACCCCAGTCTCATAACTCTACTCTCTGAAACATTCATTCTGCACATCAGTCTTCAAACTCTACTTTCTCAAACAGTCCTTCTTCATTCAAATCCCCAACCTCTGCTCTCTGCAACAGTCCTTTTACACCCCAGTCTCCAACATCTGCTCTCTGCAACAGTCCTTCTACACCTCTGTCTCTAAACTCTACTGTCTGTAACTGTCCTTATGCAACTAAGTCTCCAACCTCTGCTCTCTGTAAGAGTCCTTCTGCACTCTAGCCTCCAATATCTCCTAACTGCAACTGTCCTTCTGCAACCCAGTCTCCAACCTCTGCTCTCTATAACAATCCTACTGCACCTCAGTCTCCAAACTCTGCTCTATATAAGATCCTTCTGCAAACCAGTATCCAAACTCTGCTCTCTGTAACAGTCCACCTGCTCCCCAGTCTCCAAACTCTGCTCTCAGTAACAGGCCTCCTGCACCCCAGTCTACAAACTCAGTTCTATGTAACAGGCCTTCAGCACCCCAGTATCCAACCTATTTTCTCTGCAAAGATCCTTCTACACCCCAGTCTCCAACATCTGAACTCTGCAACAGTTCTTCTGCACCCCAGTCTCTAACCTCTGCTCTCTTGAAGATCCTTCTGCACCCAGTTATCAACCTCTGCTCTCTGAAACAGTCCTTCTGTACCCCAGTCTCCAAACTGTGCTCTCTGCAACGGTCTTTCTACACCTCAGTCTCCAACCTCTGTTTTCTGCAATAGTCCTTGTGCACCCCAGTGTGCAACCTCTGCTCTCTGTAATAGTCCTTCTGTACCACAGTCTCCAACTTTTGCTCTCTGTAACAGTCCTCTGCACCGCAGTCTCCAAACTCTGCTTTCTATATCAGTCCTTCTTTACCCCAGTCTCAAAACTCTGCTCTCTGTAACAGTCCTTCTGAACCTCATCTCCAACCTCTTCTCTCTGCAACAGTCCTTCTGCACCTCAGCTTCAACCTCTTCTCTCTACAACAGTCATTTTGCACCCAAGTCTCCAAACTCTGCTTTCTATAACAGTCCTTCTGCACCCCAGTCTCCAATCTCTGCTCTCTGTAAGATCCATCTGCACCCCAGTCTCAAACCTCTGCTCTTTGTAACAGTTCTTCAGCACCTCAGTCTCCAACCTCTTCTCTCTGTAGAAATCCTTCTTCAAGTCAGTCTCCAACCGCTGCTCTCAGTAACAGTCCTTCTGCACCTAAGTCTCGAAACTCCGTTCTCTGCAACAATTTTTCCGCACCAGAGTCTCAAACCTCTGCATTCTGCAACAGTCCTTCTGCACCCCAGTCTCCAACCTCTGCTCTCGGTAACAATCTTTCTGCACCTCAGTCTCCAACCTCTGCTCTCTGCAACGGTCTTTCTGCACCCCTGTCTCCAATCTCTGTTGTCTCCAACAGTCCTTCTTCGCCTCAGTTTTCTGCACCGCAATCTTCAACCCCTACTCTCTGCAAAAGTCCTTCTGCACCCCATTCTCCAACCTACTCTCTACAACAGTCCTTCTGAACTCAAGTCTCCCACATCATATCTCTGCAACAGTCCTTCTCAACACCAGTCTCCAATCTCTGCTCTCTGTAACAGTTCCTCTGTACTGCAATTTCCAAACTCTTCTATCTGTAACTGTCTTCTGAACCCCAGTCTCCAACCACTGCTTTTTCTATCAGTCCTTCTGCACTCAAGTATCCAACCTCTGCTCTCTGTAACAGGCCATCTGCACCTCAGTCTCCGAATTCTGCTCTCTGCAAAGGTCCTTTGGCATCCCAATCTCCATTCTCTGCTCGCTGCTACAGTCCTTTTACACACAAGTCTCAAACCTCTGCACTCCGCAACAGTCCTTCTGCACATCAGTATCCAATATCTGCTCTCTGCAATGGTCTTTTTGCACCTCAGTATTCAACATCTATCTCTGTAACAGTCCTTCTGCACCTCAGTCTCCATCCTCTGCTCTCTGTAACAGGCCTTCTGCACCCAAGTCTCTGAACTCTGCTCTCTTTAACAGTCCTCCTGCACCCCAATCTCCAACCTCTGCTCTCTGGAGCAGTCTTTCTGCACCTCAGTTTTTAAACTCTGCTCTCTGTAAGATCCTTCTGCACCCCAGTCTTCAAACTCTGCTCTCAGTATCAGTCCTGCACCTTAGTCTCCAAACATGCTCTCGGTAACAGTTTTTCTGCACCTCAGTCTTCAACAACTGCTATCTGAAACAGTCTTTCTGCACCAGAGTCTCCAACCTCTGCTTTCTAGAACAGTTCTTCTATACCCCAGTCTCCATAATCTACTCTCTGCAACGATCCTTCTTCACCGCAGTCTCCAACATCTACTCTCTGCAACAATCCTTCTGCACCCCAGTCTCCAAATTTTTCTCTCTGTTAGAACCTTGTGCACCCGAGTTTCAAACTCTGCTCTCTGTAATATTCCTTCTGCACCCCTGTCTCCAAAGTTGAATCTCGGCAATGGTCCCTCTGCACCCCACTCTCCAACCTTGTTCTCTACAACAGTTCTTCTGTACCGCAGTCTTCAAACTCTGTTCTCTGTAAGGGACCTTCTGCACCCCAGTCTTCAAACTCTGCTTTCTGTATCAGTCCTTCTGCACCACAGTCTCCAAACTCTGCTCTCTGTAACAGTCCTTCTGCACCTCACTCTGCTACATCTGCTCTCGGCAACAGACCTTCATCACCCCAGTCTTTAAAATCTGCTCTCTGCAACAGTACTTTTCCACCGAAGTCACCAACCTCTGCTCTCTGTAACAGTCCTTCTGCACCTCAGACTCAAACCTCTGCTCTCTGGAATAGTCCTTCTGTGCCCCAATCTCGAACCTCTTCTCTCTGCAACAGTCCTTCTGCACCTCAGTGTCCAAACTCTGCTCTCTGTAAGATCCTTCTGAAACCCAATCACCAACATATGCTTTCTGCAATGGTCCTTCAGAACCAGAGTCTCCAACCTTTTTCCTCTACAACATTTATTGTGTACCCCAGTCTCCAAACTCTGCTCTCTGTAACAGTCCTTCTGTACGCAGTCTCAAACCTCTGTTCTCTGTAAGGGTCTTTCTGCACCTCATCTCCAACCTCTGCTTTCTGTATCAGTCTTTCTGCAACCCAGTCTACAAACTCTGCTTTCTGTATCCATCTTTCTGCATGCCAGGCTTCAACCTCTGCTCTCTGTAACAGTCCTTCTGCACGCCAGTCTCCAACCTCTGCTGTCTGCAACTGTCCTTCTGCACCCCGGTCTCCAAACACTGCACTCTGCAACAGTCTTTATGCACCCCAGTCTCCAACCCCTGCTCTCTGTAACAGTCCTTCTGCACATCAGTCTCTAACCTCTGTTCTCTGTAAGAGGCCTTCTGCACCCCAGTCTACAACCTCTCCTCTCTGTAACAGGCCTTCTGCATTCAAGTCTCTAAACTCTGCTCTCTTTAACAGTCCTTCTTAACCCCAGTCTCAAACCTCTGCTCTCAGTATCAGTCCTGCACCCTGGTCTCCAAATACTGCTCTCTGTAACAGTTTTTCTGAACATCAGTCTTCAACAACTTCTCTCTGCAAGAGTCTTTCTGCACCACAGTCTCCAACCTCTGCTCTCTAGAACAGTCCATCTCTACCCCAGTCTCCTTAATGTACTCTCTGCAATGATTCTTTTGCACCCCAGTCTCCAACGTCTGCTCTCTGCAAAATTTTTTCTACACTCCAGTCTCGAAACTTTCCTCTGTGTAAGATCCTTCTGAAACCCAGTTTCCAAACGCTGCTCTCTGTAACATTCTTTCTGCACCCCAGTCTCCAACCTGTTCTCTAAAACAGTTCTTCTGTACTGCAGTCATTAACCTCTGTTCTCCATAAGAGTCCTTCTGAACCCCAGTCTCCAACCTCTGCTTTCTATATCAGTCTTTCTTTACCACAGTCTCCAAACTCTTCTCTCTGTAACAGTGCTTCTGCGCCTCACTCTGCAACCTCTGCTCTCTGCAGCCGTCCTTCTGCAACCCAGTCTTAAACCTCTTCTCTCTGCAACAGTCCTTCGTCACCCCAGTCTCCAAAATATGTTCTATGTAACAGTCCTTTTCCACTGCAGTCTCCAACCTCTGCTCTCTGAAACAGTAATTCTGTACTGCAGTCTCCAACCTCTGCTCTCTGTAATGGTCATTCTGCACCCCAGTCTCCAAACTCTCCTTTCTGTATCAGTCCTTCTGCACCCCGGTCTCGAACCTCTGCTCTCTGTAACAGTCCTTCTGCACCTCAGACACCAACCTCTTCTCTCTGCAACAGTACTTCTGTGCCCCAATCTCCAACCTCTGCTTTCTGCAATGGTCCTTCTGCACCCCAGTCTCCAACCTCTGTTCTCTACAACACTTATTCTGCACCCCAGTCTCCAACCTCTGCTCTCTGTAACAGTACTTCTGTACCACAGTCTCCAACCTCTGTTCTCTGTAAGGGTCCTTCTGAAGCCCAGTCTCCAACCTCTGCTTTCTGTATCAGTCCTTCTGCCCCACATTCTCCAAACTCTTCTCTCTGTAACAGTCCTTCTATACCTCAGTCTGCAACCTCTGCTCTCTGCAATAGTCCTTATTCACTCCAGTCTGCAATCTCTGCTCTCTGCAACAGTCCTTCTGCAACCCAGTCTCCAACATCTGCTCTCTGCAACAGTCTTTCTCTACCTCAGTCTCCAACCTCTGCTCTCTGCAACAGTCCTTCTGCACCCAGGACACCAACGTCTGCTTTCTGTATCAGTCCTTCTGCACCCCAGTCTCCAACGTCTGCTCTCTGTAACAGTCCTTCTGCACCTCAGTCTCTAACCTCTACTCTCTGCATCAGTTCTACTCCACCCCAGTTTCCAACCTCTGCTCTGGGCAACAGTCCTACTGGACGGCATTCTCAGACTGCTACTCTCTGCAACACTCCTTGTACACCCCAGTCTTTCACAACTGCTCTCTGTAACATTCCTTCTGCACCTCAGTCTGATAACTCTGCTCTCTGCAACGATCCTTCTTCACCTCAGGCTCCAAATTCTGCTCTCTGCAACAGTCCTTCTGAACCCCAGTCTCCAACCTCTGTTCTAAACAAAAGTCTTTGTACACCCCAGGCTCCAACCTCTTCTCTCTGCAACAGTCCTTCTACACCCCAGTCTCCAAACTCTGCTCTCTGCAACGATCCTTCTGCACCCCAGTCTTCAACCTCTTCTCTCTGCTACAGTCCTTCTTCACCCCAGTCTCCAAACAGTACTCTCTGTAACTGTCCTGCTGCACCCCAGTCTCCAACCTCTGCTTTCTGTAGCAATCCTTCTGCACCTCAGTCTTCAATCTCTGCTTTCTGTAACTGTCCTTCTGCACATCAGTGTCCAAACTCTGCTCTCTTTAAAAATTCATCTTCACATACGTCTTCAAACTCTTTTCTCTGTAAGAGACCTTCTACACCCCAGTCTCCAACCTCTGCTTTCTGTAACAGTTCTTCTGAACCCCAATCTCCAAACTCTGCACTCTGTAAATCTTCTTCTGCACCCCACTCTCCATACTCTGCTCTCTGTAAGAATCCTTTTGCACCCCAGTCTCAAACCTCTCCTCTCTGTAAAAGTCCTACTCCACCTCAGTCTCGAAGTTCTGCAATCTGTAAAGGTCCTTCTGCATTTCATTCTCCAACCTCTGCTCTCTGTAACAGTCCTTCTGCACCCTAGTCTCCAACATCCGTTCTCTGCAACGATCCTTCTTCTCCCCAGGTTCCAAACTCTGCTCTCTGCTACGGTTTTTCTGCACCCCAGTTTCCAAACTCTGCTCTTTGTAACAGTCCTTCTGCACCTCAGTCTCCAAACTCTGCTCTCTGCAACAGTCCTTCTGCACCCCAGTCTCCAACCTTTGCTCCAGGTAACAGTTCTACTGTACCCCAATCTCCAAACTCTGCTCTCTGTAACACTCCTTCTTTTCCCCAGTCTCCACACTCTAATCTCTGTAACAATCCTTCTGGACCTAAGTCTCCAAGCTCTGCACACTATAACAGTCCTTCTGCTCGTAAGTCTCCAACCTCTATGCTCTACAAAAGTCCATCTGCACCTCCGTCTCCAAACTCTGTTCTCTGTAAGGTTTTTCTAAAACCCATTCATCAAACTCTGCTCTGTGTAACAGTCCTTCTAAACCCCATTCTCCAAACTCTGCTCTCTGTAACAGGCCTTCTGCACCTCAGTCTTCAACCTCTGCTCTCTGTAACAGGCCTTCTGCACCCCAGTCCCCAACCTGTGCTCTCTGCAACGATTTTTCTTCACCCCAGTCTCCAAACTCGGCTCTCTGTCACAGTCCTTCTGCACCCTATGATCCAATGTATGCTCTCTACTACAGTCTTTCTGCACATCAGTCTGAAAATTCTGCACTCTAAAACAATCCTTCTGAACCCCAATTTCCAACCTTTGCTCTCTGAAACACTCTTTCTGAAACTCAGTCTCCAAAATGCTCTCTGTAAGATCCTTCTGCAACCCTGTCTCGAAACTGTGCTATCTGTAACAGTGCTTCTGCATCCCAGTCTCCAAACTCTGCTCTCTGTAACAGGCCTTCTGCACCGAGTCTCCATCCTCTTCTCTCTGCAATGATCCTTCTTCACCTCAATCTCCAACCTCTGCTCTCTGCAAAGTTTCTTCTGAACCCCAGTCTACAAACTCTCTTCTCTGCATCAGTTTTTCTGCACCCAAGTCCTCAACCTCTGCTCTCTGTAACAGTCCTTCTGTACTGCAGTCTCCTACATTTTCTCTCTGTAACGGTCCTTTTGCACCCCAGTCTCCAACGTCTGCTTTCTGTATCAGTTTTTCTGCACCCCAGTCTCCAAACTCTACTCTCTGTAACAGTTCTTCACACTTCAGTCTCCAACTTCTGCTCTCTGTCACGGTCCTTCTTCAGCCCAGTCTCCCACTTCTGCTCTCTGGAACATTTCTTTTGCTCCCCAGTCTCCATCTGTGCTCTCTGAAACTGTCCTTCGGCACCCCAGTCTCCAAACACTTTTTTTTTCATTACTCCTTCTGCACCCCAGTCTTTAAACTCAGCTCTCTCTAACAGTCCTTGTGTACTGCAGTCTCCAAACTCTGCTTTGTGTAACGGTCCTTCTACACCCCAGTCTCCACACTCTGCTTTCTGTATCAGTTCTTCTGCACCACAGTCTCCAAACTCTGCTCTCTGTAACAGTCCTTCTGCACCTGAGTTACCAAACTCTTCTCTCTGCAAAAGTCCTTCTGCACCCCAGTCTCAAAACTCTGCTCTCTGTAAGAATCCTTCTGAACCCCAGTCTCCAACCTCTCCTCTCTGTAAAAGTTTTTCTGTACCGCAGTCTCAAAAATCTGCTCTCTGCAACAGTCCTTCTGCACCCCAGTCTCAAACCTCTGCTCTCTGCAACATTTCTTCTTAACCCAAGTCTCAAACCTGTGCTCTCTGTAACTGTCCTTCTTCACACCAGTCTCCAACCTCTGCTCTCTGTAGCGATCCTTCTGCACCTCAGTCTCTAACCTTGGCTCTCTGCAATGATCCTTTGGCATCTCAGTCTCAAACCTCTGTTCTCTGCAATGATCCTTCTACACACCAGTCTCCAAGCTCTGCTCTCTGTAACAGTTCTTCTAAACATCAGTGTCAAGACTCTGCTCTCTGTAACAATCCTTCTGCATCTCAGTCTCCAACCTCTGCTTTCTTTAAGAGTTCTCCTGGACACCAATCTACAAACTCTGTTCTCTGTAACAGTCCTAATGCACCCCAGTCTCCAAACTCTTCTCTTTGAAATGAACCATTTGCACATCAGTCTCCAACCTCTGCTCTCTGTAAGATCCTTCTTCACCCCAGTCTCCAAACTTTGCTCTCTATAACAGTCCTTCTGCACCTCAGTCTCCAACCTCTGCTCTCTGCTACAGTCCTTCTGCACCCCAGTATCTAAACTATGTTCTCTGCAACAGTACTTCTGCACCCCAGGCTCCAAACTCTGCTCTCTATAACAGTTCTTCTGTACAGCAGTCTCCAAACTCTGATGTCTGTAACGGTCATTCTGCACCCCAGTCTCCAAACTCTACTTTCAATACCAGTTATTCTGCACCCCAGTCTCCAACCTCTGCTCTCTGTAACAGTCCTTCTGCACCTCAGTCTCCAACCTCTGCTCTCTGAAACAGTTCTTCTGCACCCCAGTCTCCAACATCTTTTTTCTGCAACAGTTCTTTTAAACCCCAGTCTCCAACCTCTTCTCTCTGAAAGGATCCATCTGCATCCCAGTCTCCAACATCTGCTCTCTGCTACAGTCCTTCTGCACCCCAGTCTCCAGCCTCTGCTCTCTGCGACATTTCTTCTGCACCCCAGTCTCCTACCTGTGCTCTCTGTATCTGTCCTGCTTCACCCCAGTCTAGAATCTCTGCTCTCTGTAGCGATCTTTCTGCACCTCAGTCTTCAACCTCTGATTTCTTCAAGGATCCTTTTTCACTACAGTCTCCAACCTCTGCTCTCTGCAACAGTCTTTCTGCACCCCAATTTCCAACGTCTGCTTTCTGTAACATTCCTTCTGCACCCCACTCTCCAACCTGTGCTCTCTCTAACGATTCTTCTGCACCCCAGTCTCCAAACTCTGCTCTATGTAACAGTCCTCTGCACCTGAGAATCCAACATCTGTTCTCTGCTACATTCCTTCTGAACCTCAGTCTGAAAACTCTGCTCTCTACAACAATCCTTCTGCACCCCAGTTTCAAACCTTTGCTCTCTGTAACAGACCTTCTGAACCTCAGTCTCCAAAATGCTCTCTGTAAGATTCTTCTGAAACCCAGTCTCGAAACATTGCTATCTGTAAGAGTTATTCTGGACACCAATCTCCAAACTCTGCTCTCTGAAAGAATATTTCTGCCCCCCAGTCTCCAACCTATCCTCTCTGTAACACTCCTTCTGCATCTCAGTCTCCAACCTCTGCTCACTGTAATGATGCTTCAGCACCCCAGTCTCCAACTTCTGCTCCCTGTAACAGTACTTCTGCACCCCAGTCTCCAACATCTGCTCTCTGAAAAGGTCCTTCTGCACTCCAGTCTCCAAACTCTGTTCTCTAACAGTCCTTCTGCACCTCAGACTCCAATCTCTGCTCCCTGTATCAGTCCTTATTACTCTCAGTCAGAAACCTCTGATCTCTGCAACGATCCTTCTGCACCCCAGTCTCCAAACTGTGCTATCTGTAACAATCCTTCTGCACAGAAGTCTCCAACCTCTTCTCTCTTACAGGTCTTCTGCACCCCAGTCTCCAAAATCTGCACTCTGTAACAGTCCTTCTGCACCCCAGTCTCCAACATCTGCTTTCTGCAATGATCCTTCCGAATCTTGGTCTCCAACGTCTGCTCTCAGCAACAGTCCTTCTACACCCCAATCTTTAACCTGTGCTCTCAGCAACGGTCCTTCTGCACCTCAGTCTCCACAAACTACTCTTTGTAAATGTACTTTTGAATCTTTTCTCATAACTCTGCTCTTCGTAATAGGCCTTCTGCACCCCAGTTCCAAACTCTGTTCTCTATAACAATCCTTCTGAACCCCAGTCTCAAAATTTTGCTATCTACAACGATCCTTCTGAACCCCAGTCCCCAAACTCTGCTCTTTGCAACAGTCCTTCTGCACCCCAGTCTCCAACATGTGCTCTCTGCAAAAGTCCTTCTGCACCTCAGTGTTAAATCTCTGTTCTCTACAATGATCCTTCTGCACCCCAGTCTCCAACCTCTGCTCTCTGTAACAGTCCTGCTGCACAACGGTCTACAACTCTGCTCTCTGTAAGATCCTTGTGCAACCTTGTTTCAAAACTCAGCTCTCTATAGAAGTTCTACTGCACCCCAGTTTCCAACCTCTGCTCTCTGCAATGATCTTTCTGCACCTCAGTCTCGAAACTCTACTCTCTATAACAGTCCTTCTGCACCCCAGTCTCAAACCTCTGATGTTTGAAACGATCTTTCTGTACACCAGTTTCCAACTTCTGCTCTCTGCAACAGTCCTTCTGCACCCCAGTCTCCAAGCTCTGCTTTTTGCAACGATCCCTGTGCACCCCAGTATCCAATATCTGCTCTATGCAACAGTCCTTCTGCACCCCTGTCTCAAACCTCTGCTCTCTGCAACAGTCCTTCTGCACCTCAGTCTGAAAAAGCTGTTCTCTGCAATGATCCTTCTGCACCCCAGTCTCCAAACTCTGCTCTCTGTAATACTCCTGTTACACCTCAGTCTCGAAACTCTGCTCTCTGTATGATCCTTCTGCAACCCTGTCTCCAAACTCTGCTCTATGTAACAGTCCTTCTGTACCCCAGTCTCCAACCTCTGCTCTTTGCAAGAGTCCTTCTAAAACCCAGTCTCCAAACTCTGCTTTCTGCTACAGTCCTTCTGCACCCCAGTCTCCAACTTCTGTTCTTTTTAACAATCCTTCTTCACCTCAGTTACCAAACTCTGATCTCTGCAATGGTCCTTCTGCACCACAGTCTCCAACCTCTGCTCTCTGTAACAATCCCTCTGCACCCCAGTCTAAAAACTCTGCTCTTTACAATAGTCCTTTTGCACCCCAGTTTCCAACCTCTGCTCTCTGCAAAACTCTTTCTGCACCCCAGTCTCAAAAATCTGCTCCCTGCAACAGTCTTTCTGCACCTCTGTCTGACAACTCTCCTCTCTGCAATGATCATTTTACACCCCAGTCGTCAAACTCTGATTTATGTAACAGTTTTTCGGCACCTCAGTCTCCAAACTTTTCTTTCTGTAAGATCCTTCTGAACCCCAGTTTCCAAACTCTGCTCTCTGTAATATTCCTTCTGCTCCCCAATCTCCAACCTCTGCTCTCTGAAACAGTCCTTCTGCTCCACAGTTTCCAACTTCTTCTCTCTGTAATGGTTCTTCTTCACCCCAGTCTCCAAACTCTGATTTCTGTAACAATCCTTCTTCACCCCAGTCTCCAACCTCTGCTGTCTTCAACCATCCTTTTGCACCCCAGTCTCCAACCTCTGCTCTCTGCAAATGTCCTTCTGTACCCCAGTCTCCAACATCTGCTCTCAGCAACAGTCCTTCTGAACCTAAGTCTGAAAACTCTGCTCTCTACAACGATCCTTGTGCACACCAGTCTTCCAACTCTGCTTTTTGTAACAGTCCTACTGCACCTCAGTCTCCAAAATATATTCTCTGTAACAGTGCTTCTGAACCTCAGCCTCCAACCTCTGATCTCTGTAAGATCCTTCTGAACCCAAGTTACCAAATCTGCTCTCTGTAACATTTCTTATCCTCCCCAGATTCCAACCTCTGCTCTCTGTAACAGTCCTTCTGCTCCCCAGACTCCAACCTCTTCTCTCTGAAACAGTCCATCTGCTCCCCAGTCTCCAACCTCTGCTCTCTGTAACAGTCTTTCTGTACCTCAGTCTCAAACCTCTGGTCTCTGTAATGGTCGTTCTGCACCCCAGTCTTCAACCTCTCCTTTCTGTATCATTCCTTCTGCACCACAGTTTCCAACCTCTGCTCCCTGCAACATTCCTTCTGCACCTCAGTCTCCATCCTCTGCTCTCTGCGACAGTTCTTCTGCACCCAGTCTCCAACCTCTGTTCTCTGCAAGAGTTCGTCTGCACCCCAGTATCCAAGGTCTGCACTCTGAAACAGTTTTTCTCCACACCAGTCTCCAAACTCTGCTCTGTGTAACAGTCCTCCTGTAGTGCAGTCTCCAAAATCTTCACTCTGTAGGGGTTCTTCTGCTCCCCAGTCTTCAACCTCTGCTTTCTGTATCAGTTTTTCTGCACCAAAGTCTCAAACCTCTGTATCTGCAAAATCCTTCTACACCGCAGTCTCCAAACTCTGCTATCTGAAACAGTCCTTCTGCACCCCAGGCTCCAACCTCTGCTCTCTGTAACAATTCTTCTACACCTCAGTCTCAAAACTCTGCTCTCTACAACGGTGCTTCTGCACGTCAGTCTCTAATATTTACTCTCTGTAACAGTCCTTCTGCAACTCAGTCTCCAATATCTGCTCTCTCTAAGATCCTTCTGCAACCCAGTCTATAAATTCTACCCTCTGTAACAGTCCTTCTGCACCCATTCTCCAACCTCTGTTCTCTGTAACATTCCTTTTGGACGCTGGTCTCAAACCTCTGCTCGCTACAACGATCATTCTGCACCCCAGTCTCGATCCTCTGCTCTCTACAACAGTCCTTCTGCACCGAGTCTCCAATATCTGCTGTCTGCAAGTCCTTCTGCACCTCAGTCTGAAAACTCTGTTCTCTGCAACGATCCTTCTGCACCCAAGTCTCCAACCTCTGTTCTCTGTAACAGTCCTGCTGTACCACAGTCTCTAAGCTCTCCTCTCTGCAACATTTCTTCTGCACCCAAGTCTCCAAACTCTGTTCCATTAAACAGTCCTTCTACACCACAGTCTCCAACCTCTGCTATCTGCAACAGTTTTTATGCACTCCAGTCTCCAAAATCTACTCTCTGTAACAATCCTTCTGCACCTCAGTCTCCAACCTCTACTCTCTGTAACATTCTTTCTGCACCTCAGTCTCCAAACTTTGCTCTGTGTAAGATCTTTAGGGAACCAGTCTCCAAACTCTTCCCTCTGTAACAGTTCTTCTGCACCCTTTCTCCAAACCCTTCTCTCTGTAACAACCATTATGCACCCCAGTTTAAACCTGTGCTCTCTACAATGATCTTTTTTCACCCCAGTCTCCCACTTCTGCTCTTTGCAACAGTCCTTCTGCACCCAAGTCTCCAACAACTGCTCTCTGCAACAGCCCTTCTGCACCTCAGTCTGAAAATTCTGTGCTCTGAAATTATCCTTCTGCACTACAGTCTTTAAACACTGCTCTCTGTAATAGTCTTTCTGCTTCTGAGTCTCCAACCTCTTCTCTCTGTAACAGGACCTCCGCAAGTCAGTCTCCAACGTCTGCTCTCTGCAACAGCCCTTCTGCACCCCAGTCTCCAACCTCTACTCTCTAGAACAGTCCTTCTGCACCCTAATTACCAACATCTTCTCTCTGCAACAGTCTTTCTTCACACAAGTCTTCAACATCTGCTCTCTGCAACAGTTCTTCTGCACCTCAGTCTGAAAAATCTGCTCTCTGCAACGACACTTCTGCACCACAGTCTCCTACCTCTGCTCTGTGTAAAAGTCCTTCTACACCTCAGTCTCCCAAATCTGCTATCTGTAAGATCCATCTGACACCCAGTCTCTAAACTCTGTTCTCTGTAACAGTCCTTCTGCACCTCAGCCTCCAAACTCTGCTCTGTGTAACAGTCTACTGCACCCCAGTTTCTAAAATCTGCTCTCTTCAACAGTACTTCTGCACCCCAGTCTCAAACCTCTGCTCTCTGCATTGATCCTACTGCACCCTAGTCTCCAACCTCTGATCTCTACAAGAGTCCTTCTGCACCTCAGTCTCCAACTTTTGCTCTCTGTAAGATAATTCTTCACCCCTGTCTCCAAGCTCTCCTCCTTTCAACCATCCTTCTGCACACCAGTGTCCAACCTCTACTCTATGTAACAAGATTTCTGCACCTCAGTCTCCAATCATTGCTCTCTGCAACAGTCCTTCTGCACCACAGTCTCCAAACTCTGGTCTCTGATAGATCCTTCTGCACTCCAGATTCTAAACTTTGTTCTCGGTAATATTCCTTCTCTTCCCCATTCTTTATCCTCTGCTTTGTGTAAGTGTCCTGCAGCACCTTAGTCTCCAACCTCTGTCCTCTGCAACAGTCTTTCTGCTCCCAGTCTCCAACTTCTGCTCTCTGTAACAGTCCTTCGGTCCCGCAGTCTCCAAATACTGCTCTCCATAACTTGCCTTCTGCACCCCAGTCTCCAAATACTGCTTTCTGTATCAGTCCTTCTGAACCTCAGTCTCAAACCTCTGCTCTCTGTATCTATCCTTCTGCACTTCAGTCTCTAACCTGTGCTCTCCATATCTTCCTTCTGCACCCCAGTCTCCAAACTCTGCTCTCTGTAACAGTTTTTCTATACCGCAGTCTCCAAACTCTGGTCTCTGTAATGGTCCTTCTGCACCCCAATTTCCAACCTCTACTTTCTTTAACAGTCCTTCTGCACATCAGTCTGATACCTCTGCTCTCCACACGATCGTTCTGCATCCCAGTTTCAAAACATTTCTCTTTGTAACAGTTCACCTGCACCTCAAACTCCACCCTCTTTTCTCTGTAAGAGGCCTTCTGCACACCAGTCTCCAAAGTCTTCTCTCTGTAGCAGGCCTTCTGCACCCCAGTCTTCAAAATCTGCTCTCTGCAACTACCCTTCTGCACCCCAGTCTCCAACCTCTGCTCTCTGAAATGATTCTAGTGAACCTCAGTCTCCAAAATATGATCTCTGCAACAGTACTTCTAAACCACAGTCTCCAAATTCTGCTCTCTGTAAGATCCTTCTGCACCCCTGTATCCAATCTCTGCTCTCTGTAACATTCCTTCTGCATCCAAGTCTCCAACCTCGGCTCTCTGTAGCAGGACTTCCACACATCAGTCTCTAAACTCTGCTCTCTGCAACAGTCCTTCTGCAGCATATTCTCCAACCTCTGCTCTCTACAACAGTCCTTCTGCACCCTAGATATCAACATCTGCTCTCTGCAACAGTCCTTCTGCATCTCAGTCTGAAAGCTCTGCTCTCTGCAACGACTCTTCTGCACCCCAGTCTCCTACCTCTGCTCTCTGTAACAGTCCTTCTTCTCCTCAGTCTCCCAACTCTGCTCTCTGTAAGATGCTACTGCAACACAGCCTTTAAACTTTGCACTCTGTAACAGTCCTTCTGCACAACAGTCTCAAACCTGTGCTCTCTGTAACAGGCCTTCTGCACCCCAGTCTCCAAACTCTTCTCTCTGCAAAGATTTTTCTCCACCCCAGTCTCCAACATCTGCTCTCTGCAACAGTCTTTTTGCACCCCAGTCTCCAAACTCTGCTCTGTGTAAGATCCATCTGAACCCCTGTCTTCAACCTCTGCTCTCTGTAACAGTTTTTCTGCACCTCAGTCTCCAACCTCTGCTCTATGTAATAGTCCTTCTGCACCCCAGCCTCTAAAGTCTGCTCTCTGGAACAGTCCTTCTGCACCCCAGTCTCCAAAATCTGCTCTCTGCAGCAGTCTTTCTGAACCCTAGTCTCCAAACTCTTCTCTTTGCCACGATCCTCTGGACCCCTGTCTCCAACGTGTTCTCTCTGCAACAGTTCTTCTGCACCCCAGTCTTTAAACTTTGCACTCTGTAACAGTCATTCTGCACAACACTCTTTAAACTCTGCTCTCTGTAAAAGGACTTCTGCACTCCAATCTCCAACATCTTCTCTCTTCAACGATTCTTCTCCACCCCAGTCTCCAACATCTGCTCTCTGCAACAGTCCTTTGCACCCCAGTCTCTAAACTCTGCTCTCTGTAAGATCCATCTGAACCCCAGTCTCAAACCTCTGCTCTCTGTAACTGTCCTTCTTTACCCCAGTCATCAAACTCTGCTCTCTGCAACAGTCCTTCTGAACCCCAGTCTCCAATATCTGCTCTCTGCAACAGTACTTCTACACCCCAGTCTCCAAACTCTGCTCTCTGCAACGATCCTTCTGGACCCCAGTCTCCAACGTCTGCTCTCTGCAACAGTCCTTCTGCACCACAGTCTCCAACCTCTACTCTCTGTAATATCCTTCTGCACTCCAGTTTCCCCACGACTCTGCTCCTTGTAACATTATCTCTCAACCCCAGTCTCCAACCTCTGTCCTCTGAAACAGTACTTCTGCTCCCCAGACTCCAAGATCTGCTCTCTGTAACAGTCCTTCTGTACCGCAGTCTCCAACCTGTGTTCTTTGTAAGGGTCCTTCTACACCCCAGTCTCCAACCTCTGCTTTCTGTATCAGTCTGTCTGAACCCCAGTCTCTAACCTCAGATCTCTGTATCTAACCGTGTGCACCTCAGTCTCCAACCTGTGCTCTATGTAAGAATCCTTCTGCACCCCAGTCTCCAACCTCTGCTCTCGGTAACAGTCCTATACCGCAATCTCCAACATCTGCTCTCTTTAGCAGTACTTCTGCACCCCAATTTCCAAACTCTGCTTCCTGTAACAGTCCGTCTGCATCTGAGTCTTCAAACTCTCCTTTGTGTAACAGTCCTTCTACACCTCAGTTTCCAACGTCTGCTCTTTGTAACCGTCCCTTGTTGACCTCAGTCTGAAAGCTCTGCTCTCTGCACGATCCTTCTGCACCCCAGTCTCAAACCACTCCTCTCTGTAACAGTCCACCTGCACCTCAGTCTTCAACCTCTGCTCTCTGTAAGATCCTTCAACAACCCAGTCTCCAAACTCTGCTCTCTATAACAGTCCTTCTGCACCCCAGTCTCAGAACTCTCCTCTCTGCAACAGTTCTTCTGCACCCCAGTCTCAAACGTCTGCTCTCTGCAACAGTCCTTCTGAATCTCAGTCTGAAAACTCTGCTCCCTTGAACCACCATTCTGCCCGCCAGTCTCCTAATTCTGCTCTCTGTAACAGTCCTTCTGCACCTCATTCTCCAAACTCTGCTCTCTATAAGATTCTTCTACAACCCAGTCTTTAAACTCTGCACTCTTTAACAGTCCTTCTGCACAACAGTCTCCAAACTCTGCTCTCTGTAACAGGACTTCTGCAACCCAGTCTCCAATCTCTGCTCTCTGTAAGAGTCCTTCTGTACTGCAGTTTTCAAACGCTTCTCTCCGTAATGGTCCTTCTGCACCCCACTCTGCAACCACTGCTTTCTCTATCAGTCCTTCTGCACTCAAGTCTCCAACCTCTGCTCTCAGTAACAGTCCTTCTGCACCTGTGTCTCCAACGTCTGCTCTCTGGAACAGTCCTTTGGCACCCCAATCTCCAAACTCTGGTCTCTGCAAAAGTTTTTCTACACCCTAGTTTTTAACCTCTACACTCTGCAACAGTCCTTCTGCACCTCGGTCTCCAACCACTTCTCTTTGAAAAGGTCTTTCTGCACCACAGTCTTCAACCTCTGCTCTCTGTAACAGTCCTTCTGCACCCCAGTCTCCAAAATCTGATCTCTGTAACAGTCCTTCGGCACCCCAGTCTCCACCCTCTGCTCTCTGCAAGGATCCTTTTACACCCAAGTCTCCAAACTCTGCTCTCTGCAACAGTTCTTCTGCACCCCAGTCTCCAACATCTGCTCTCTGCAACAGTTTTTCTAAACCTCTTTCTGAAAACTCAGCTCTCTGCAACGATGCTTGTGGACCAAAGTCTACAACCTCTGCTCTCTCTTTCAGTCCTTCAGCACTTCAGTCACCAACCTCTGCTCTCTTAAGATCCTTATGCCACCCAGTCTCCAAATGCTGTTCTATATTACAGGCCTTCTGCTCCCCAGTCTCCAAGCTCTGCTCTGTGTAACAGGTCTTCTGCACCTCAGTCTCCAAACTCTTCTCTCTGCAACTATCGTTCTGCATCCCATTCTCCAACCTCTGCTCTCTGCAACAGTCCTATTGCACCCCAGTCTCCAACCTCTGCTCACTGTAAGATAATTCTGCACATCTGTCTCGAACCTCTGCTCTCTTTAACAGTACTTCTGTACCACAGTCTGAAACCTCTATTCTCTGTAACGGTTCATCTGAACCCCAGTCTCCAAACACTGCTCTCTTCAACCATCCATCTGCACCTCAGTCTCCAATCACTGCTCTCTGTAACAGTATTTCTGCACCTCAGTCTTCAACAACTGCCCTCTGCAACAGGCCTTCTGCACCCCAGTCTACAACGTCTGCTCTCTGCAACAATCCTGCAACCCAGTCTCCAAACTTTCCTCTCTGTAAGATCCTTTTGCTCCCCAGTGTCCAAACTCTACACTCAGTATCAGTCTTTTTTTACTGAGTCTACAAACACTGCTCCCTGTAAAAGTTTTTCTCCACCTCAGTCTTAAACAACTGCTGTCTGCAACAGTCCTTCTGCACCCCAGTCTCCAACCTCTGCTCTTTAGAACAGTCCTTCTATAGCCCAGTCTCCATAATCTACTCTCTGCAATGATCCTTCTGCACCCCAGTCTCCAACGTCTGGTCTCTGCAACAATCCTTCTGCACCCCAGTCTCCAAACTTTCCTCTCTGTAAGATTTTTCTACACACCAGTTTCCAAACTCTGCTCTCTGTAACATTCCTTCTGCATCCCAGTCTAAAACGTCTGCCCTCTGCAATGGTCCCTCTGCACCCCAGTCTCCAACCTTGTTCTCTACAACAGTTCTCCTGTATTGCAGTCTTCAACCTCTGTTCTCTGTAAGGGTCCTGCTACACCCCTGTCTCCAACCTCTGCTTTCTGTATCAGTCCTTCTGCACCACAGTCTCCAAACTTTGCTATCTATAACAGTCCTTCTGCACCTCACTCTTCAACCTCTGCTCTTTGCCATAGTCCTTCTGCAGACCAGACTTAAACCTCTGCTCTCTGCAACAGTCCTTCTGAACCCCAGTCTCCAACATCTGCTCTCTGCAACAGTCCTTCTCCACCCCAGTCTCCTTCATCTGTTCTCTGTAAGAGTTCTTCTGTACTGCAGTTTACAAACTCTTCTCTCTGTTACGGTCCTTCTGCACCCCACTCTCCAACCTCTGCTTTCTCTATCAGTCCTTCTGCACTCAAGTCTCCAAAGTCTGCTCTCTGTAATAATCCTTCTGCACCTCAGTCTCAAACGTCTGCTCTCTTCAACAGTCCTTCGGTACCCAAGTCTCCAACCTCTGCTCTCGTTTACAGTCCTTCTGTACTACAGTCTCCAAAAGTTCTCTCTGTAATGGTCTTTCTGGCCCCCGTCTCCAATCTCTGCTTTGTGTATCAGTCCTTCTGCACCCTGGTCTCTAAACTTTGCTTTTTGTAACAGTCCTTCTGCAACTTAGACTACAATTTCTGCTCTCTGCAAAAGTTCTTCTGTGCCCTAATCTCCAAACTCTGCTCTCTGCAACAGCCCAACTGCACTTTAGTGTCCAAACTCTGCTCTCTGTAAGATCCTTCTGAAACCCAGTCACCAACCTCTGTTTTCTGCAATGGTCCTTCTGCACCCAAGCCTCTAACCTCTCTTCTCTACAACAGTTATTCTGCACCCCAGTTTCCAACCTCTGCTCTCAGTAACAGTCCTTCTGTACTGCAGTCTTCAACATCTGTTCTCTGTAAGGGTCCTTCTGCACCCCAGTCTCCAACCACCGCTTTCTGTATCAGTCCTTTTGCACCACATTCTCCAAACTCTGCTCTCTGTAACAGTCCTTCTGCACTTCAGTCTGCAACCTCTGCTCTCTGCAATAGTCCTTCTGCACCCCAGTCTCTAACCTCTGCTCTCTGCAACAGTCCTTCTGAACCACAGTCACAAAACTAGGCTTTCTGTATCAGTCCTTTTGCACCCCAGTCTCCAACCTCTGCTCTCAGTAACAGTCCTTCTGCATCTCAGTCTCAAACCTCTTCTCTGTGTAACAGTCCTTATGTACCTCAGTCTCCAAACTTTTGTCTCTGTAAGATCCTTTTGCAACCCACTCTTTAAACTCTGCTCTCTGTAACTATCCTTTTGCACCACAGTCTCCAAGCACTGCTCTCTGTAACAGGCCTTCTGCACCCCAATCTCCAACCTATGCTGTCTATAACAGGCCTTTTGACCCCAGTCTCCAAACTCTTCTCTCTTCAACTATCCTTCTGCACCACAGTCTCCAATCTCTGCTCTCTATAACGATTCTACTGCACCCCAGTCTCCATAATCTGCTCTCTGCAACCATCCTTCTGCACCCCAGTCTCCAAATTCTGCTCTCTGTAACAGTCCTTCTGCACCCCAGTCTCCAACATCTGCTCTCTGCAACAGTCATTCTACACCCCAGTCTAGAACTTCTGCTCTCTGCAACAGTCCTTCTATCCCCTAGTCTCGATACTCTGGTCGCCAGAACAATCCTTCTGCACCCCAGTCTCCAACCTCCGTTCTCTTCAACAGTTCTTCTGCACCACAGTCTCCAACCTCTGCTCTCTGTAAGGGTCCTTATGCACCCCAAACCAACCTCTGCTTTCTGTATCAGTCGTTTTCCACCACAGTCTCGAAAATCTGCCCGCTTTAACAGTCCTTCTGCAACTCAGTCTGCAAACTCTGCTCTCTGCAACAGTCCTTCTGCACCTCAGTCTACAACCTCTGCTCTCTGTAAGGGTCCTTCGGCATCCAAGTCTCCAACCTCTGCTTTCTGTATCAGTCCTTCAGCACCCCAGTAACCAACCTCTGCTCTCTGTAAAAATCCTTCTGCACCTCGGTCTCCAATGTCTGATCTCTGCAACGGTCCTTCTGCACCTCAGTCTCCAACTTCTTCTCTCTGTAACAGTGCTTCTGCACCTCAGTCTCCAAATTTTCTCTCCTTAATATCTTTCTGCAACCCAGTACTCAAACTCTGGTCTCTGTACAAATCTTTCTGCACCCCAGTCTCCAAACTCTGCTGTCTGTAACAGGCCTTCTGCACCCCAGTCTCCGAACTCTGCTTTCTGTATCAGTCCTTCTGCATAACAGTCTCCAACCTCTGGTCTCTACAACGATCCTTCTGCACCCCAGTCTTCAACCTCTGTTCTCTACAACACTTCTTCTGCACCTCAGTCTCCAAACATTGCTCTCTGTAACAGTCTATCTGTTCCACAGTATACAACCTCTGTTTTCTTTAAAGGTCCTTCTGCACCCGAGTTTCCAACCTCTGCTTTCTGTATCAGTCCTTCTTCACCACAGTCTCCAAACTCTGCTCTGTAATAGTCCTTCTCCACCACAGTCTGCAGCCTCTGCACTCTGCAATTGTCCTACTGCACCCAGTCTCCAACCTCTGCTCTCTGCAAAAGTCCTTCTGAACCCCAGTCTCCAACATCTGCTCTCTACAACAGTCTTTCTCCACCCCAGTCTCGAACCTATGCTCTCTGTAACAGTACTTTTGTACTGCAGTTTCCAAACTCTTCTCTCTGTAACAGTCCTTCTGCACCCCTCTCTCCAACCTCTGCTTTCTCTATCAGTCCTTCTGCACTCAATCTCCAACCTGTGCTCTGAAACTGTCCTTCTGCATTTCAGTCTCTAACGTCTGCTAGCTGCAACAGTCTTCCGGAACCCCAAACTGCAACCTCTGCTCTCTGCAACAGTCCTACACCCAAGTCTCCAACCTCTGCACTCTGCAACAGTCCTTCTGAACCTCAGTCTCCCACCTCTTCTTTTTGCAAAGGTCTTTCTGCACCTCAGTCTTCAACATCTACTCTCTGTAACAGTCCTTCTACAACTCAGTCGCCAACCTCTGCTCTCTGTAAGATCCTTCTAAAAACCAGTCTCCAAACTCTGCTTTCTATTAACAGTCCTTGTGCACCCTAGTCTCAAAATTCTGCAGTCTGTAAAACTCTTTTGGAACCCCAGTCTGCACCCTATGTTCTCTGCAACGATCCTTCTACACCCAAGTCTCCAACCTGTGCTCTCTGCACTTCTTCTTCACCCTAGTCCCCTACATCTGCTCTCTGCAACAGTTTTTTCTAAACCTCATTATGAAAACTCTGCTCTCTGAAAGGATCTTTCTGGACCCTAGTTTCCAACCTCTGCTCTCTCTGACAGTCCTTCGGCACCTCAGTCACCAACCTCTGCTCTCTGTAAGATCCTTATGCCACTCAGTCTCCAAACTCTGCTGTGTGTTACATGTCATCTGCTTCCCAGTCTCCAACCTCTTCTCTTTGTAACAGGCCTTCTGCATCTCAGTATCCGACTTCTTCTCTCTGCAACAATCCTTCTGCACCCTATTCTCCAAACTCTGCTCTCTGCATCAGTCCTATTGCACCCCAGTCTCCAACCTCTGCTCTCTGTAAGATCCTTCCGCACACCTGTCTCAAACCTCTGCTCTGTTTAACAGTTCTTCTGTACAGCAGTGTCTAACCTCTATTCTCTGTAACAGTCTTTCTGCACCCCAGTCTCCAAACACTGCACTCTGCACAGTACTTCTGCACCCAGTCTCCAACCTCTCTTCTCTGCAACAGTCCTTCTGCACCTCAGTCTTCAAACTCTTCTCTCTGTAACAGTCCTTCTGCACCTCAGTCTTCAACAACTGCTCTCTGCAACAGTCCTTCTTCACCCCAGTCTCCAAACTCTGCTCTCTAGAACAGTCCTTCTATACACCAGTCTCCATAATCTACTCTCTGCAACGATCCTTCTGCATTTCAGTCTCCAAAGGCTGCTCTCTGCAACAATCCTTCTGCACCCCAGTTTCAAAAATTTCCTCTCTGTGAGATCGTTCTGGTCCCCAGTCACCAAACTCTGCTCTCAGTATTAGTCCTTCTGCACCCCAGGCTCCAAACATTGCTCTCTGTAACAGTTTTTCTGCACCTCAGTCTTCAACAAATGCTCTCTGCAATAGTTCTGCTGCACCCCAGTCTCCAACGTCTGCTCTCTAAAAATCGTTCTACACCCAAGTCTCCAAACATTCCTCTCTTTAAGATTCTCCTGCACCCCAGTTTTCACACTCTGCTCTCTGTAACATTCCTTCTGAACCACAGTCTCCAACGTCTGCCCTCTGCAATGGTCCCTATGCACCCCAGTCTCCAACCTTGTTCTCTACAACAGTTCTTCTGTACCACAGTCTCTAACCTCTGCTCTCTGTAATTGTCCTTCTGCACCCCAGTCTCCAAAATCGGCTTTCTGTATCAGTCCTTCTGCACCACAGTATCCAACCTCTGCTCTCTGCAACAGTCCTTTTGCACCCAAGTATCCAACATCTGCTCTGCAACAGTCCCTTTGAACCACCGTCTGAAACATTTGCTCTGTGTAACAGTCCTTCTGTACTGCAGTCTCCAAACTCTGCTCTCTGTAATGGTCTTTCCGCACCCCAGTTTACAAACTCTGCTCTCTGTGACATTCCTTCTCCAACCCAGTCTCCAACTCTCATTACTGCAACAGTCTTTCTGCATCCCAGTCTCCAAACTCTGCTCCCTGTAGCAGCCTTTCTGCACCTCAGTCTCCAACCTCTGCTCTCTGCAACAGTCCTTCTACACCCCAGTTGCCAACCTCTGCTCTCTGGAAGGATCCTTCTGCACCCCAGTCCCCAACGTCTGCTCTCTGAACAGTCTTTCTGCACCCTAGTCTCCAACCTCTACTCTCTGTAAGACCCTTATGCACCCCAGTCTTCTAACACTGGTTTCTGTATCAGTCATTCTGCACCACAATCTCCAACATCTGCTCTCTGCTACAGTCTTACTGAACCCCACTCTTCATCATCTAATCTCTGCAACAGTCCTTCTGCACCCCAGTCATCAACCTCTGCTCTCTGTAACAGTCCTTCTGTACTGCAGACTCCAACCTCTGCTCTCTGTAATGGTCCTCTTATACCCCAGTCTCCAAACTCTTCTTTCTGTATCATTCCTTCTGCACCCCTGTCTCAATCGTCTGCTCTCTGTAACAGTCCTTCTGCACATCAGTCTTTAACTTCTGCTCTCTGCAATAGTCCTTCTGCACCCAAATCTCCAACTTCTGCTCTATGCAACAGTCCTTCTGCACCTCAATATCCAAACTCTGTTCTCTGTAACAATCTTCTGCACCCCAGTCTCCAAATTCTGCTCTCTGCAAACGTCTTTCTTCACCCCACTCTCCAACCTCTGTTCGCTGTAATATGCTTCTTTACCCCAGTGTCCAAACTCTACTCTCAGTAACAGTTTTCTGCACTGCAGTCTCCAAACTCTGCTCTCTGTAACAATCCTTCTGCACCTCATTCTCCAAACTCTGCTCTCTGCAAAGGTCCTTCTGCAACCCTGTCTTAAACCTCTGTTCTTGCAACAGTCCTTCTGCTCCCCAGTCTCCAATATCTGCTCTTTGTAAAACTCTTTTTGAACCCCAGTTTCCAATCTCAGCTCTCTGTAATGGTCCTTCGGCACCCCAGTCTCCAACCTCTGCTTTCTTACCAGTCGTGCACCCCAGTCTCCAAACTCTGCTCTCTGCAACAATCCTTCTGCAACCCAGTCTCCTACGTCTGCTCTCTACAACAGTCCTTCTGCACTTAAGTCTCCAACCTCTGCTCTCTGTAAGATCCTTCTGCACCCCAGTCTCCAACCTCTGCAATCTTCAACGGTCCTTCTGCACCTCAGTCTCCAACCTGTGCTCTCTGTAACAGTCCTTCTGCACCTCAGTCTCCACCTCTGCTCTCTGCAAAAATATTTCTGCACCCCAGTCTCCTACGTCTGCTCGCTACAACAGTCCTTCTGCACCCCAGTCTCCAACCTCTGCTCTCTGTAACAGTTCTTCTGCACCGCATTCCCCAACCTCTGCTCTCTGTAGTGGTTCTTCTGCACCCCAGTCTTTAAACTCTGCTTTCTTTATAAGTTCTTCTGCACCTCAGTCTCCAACCTCTGCTCTCTGTAACAGTCCTGCTGCACCTCAGTCTTCAACCTCTGCTGTCTGCAATTGACCTTCTGCACCTCAGTATCGAACCTCTACTCTCTGTAACAGTCCTTATGCATCTCAGTCTTCAAACTCTACTTTCTGGAAGATACTTTTGCAAACCAATCTCCAAAATCTGCTCTCTGTAACAGTCCTTCTGCACCCGTTCTCAAAACTCTGCTCTCTGTAACAGGCTTTCTGCACCCCAGTCTCCAACATCGCCTCTCTGGAACAGTCTTTCTGCACACAAATCTCCAACCTCTGCTCTCTGCAACAGTCTTTCTGCACCCCAGTCTCCAACATCTGCTCTCTGCATTAGTCCTTCTGCACCTCAACTGAGAATTCTGCTCTCTTCCACCATCTTTCTGAACCCCAGTGTTCAACCTCTATTCTCTGCAACAGTCCTTCTGCATCCCAGTCTCCAACCTCTGCTTTCTGTAACAGTCCTTCTGCACCTAAGTCTCCAGATTCTGCTCTCTGCAAGAGTCCTTCTGAAACCCATTCTCCAACCTCTTCTGTCTGCAACAATAATTCTGCACCCCAGTCTCCAACATTTGCTTTCTGTATCAGTCCTGCACCCCAGTCTCAAAAATCTGCTCTCTGAAACAGTTCTTCTTCACCTCAGTCTCCAAACTCTGCTCTCTGTAACAGTCCTTCTGCACACAAGTCTCCAGTCTCTGCTCTCTGCAACGATCCTTCTTCACCCCAGTATCCAAACTCTGCTCTCTGTAACAATCCTTCTGCACCACAGTCTTTAACCTCTGCTCTCTGCAACAGTCCTTCTGCACCCCAGTCTCCAAACTCTGCTCTCTGCAACACTCCTTCTACACCCCGTCTCAAATCTCTGCTCACTGTAAGATTCTTCTGCACACCTATATCCAACCTCTGATCTCTGTAATGGTCTTTCTTCATCCCCGTCTCTAAACTCTGCTTACTATATCAGTCCTTCTCCACCTCAGGCTTCAACTTCTGCTCTCCATAACAGTCCTTCTGCACCCCGCCTCCAACCTCTGCTCTCTGCAACAGTCTTTCTGCACGCCAGTTTGAAACTCTGCACTCTGCAACATTCCTTCTGTACCCAGTCTCCCAATTCTGCCCTCTGTATCAGTCCTTCTGGACCCCAGTCTCCAATCTCTGCTCTCTGCAACAGTCCTTCTGCACCTCAGTCTCCAAACTCTGCTCTCTGTAAAAGGCCTTCTGCACCCCGCTTTCCAACCTCTGCTCTCTGGAACGATCCCTCTGCACCCATGTCTCCAATCTCCGCACGCTGCAACAGTCCTTGTGCACCCCAATCTCCAACATCTGATCTCTGCAACAGTTTTTCTGTACCTCAGTCTGAAAACTCTGCTCTCTGCAATTATCCTTCTGCACCCGAGTCTCCAACGTCTGCTCTCTGTAACAGTCCTTCTGTACCTCAGTCTCCAACTTCTGCTCTGTATCAGTCCTGCACCCCTGTCTCCCACATCTGATCTCTGTAACTGTCCTTCTTTACCTCAGTCTTCAACCTCTGCTCTGTGTAAGAGTCATTCTGCATCTCAGTCTGGAAACTCTGCTGACTGCAACAATCCTTCTGTACCCCAGTGTCCAACCTCTGTTCTCTGCAATGATCCTTCTGAAACTCACTCTCCAAACTCTACTCTCTGTAACAGTCCTTCTGCACCTCAGTCTCCAACATCTGCTCTCTGTAAAATCCTTCTGCAACCATGTTTCCAAACTCTGCCATTAGGAACAGTCCTTCTGGAGCCCTTCTCCAAACTCTGCTCTCCATAACAGGCCTTCTGAACCCCAGTCTCCAACCTCTGCTCTCTTTAACAGTCCTGCTGCACCTCGGCCTACAAACTCTGCTCTCTGTAAGATCCTTCTGCAACCTTGTCTAAAAACTCTGCTCTCTGTAACAGTCCTTCTGCACCTCAGGCTCCAACCTCTCTTCTTTGCAACACTCCTCTGCACCCTAGTTGCCAGCCTCTGCTCGCTGTAACAGTCCTTCTGTACTGCATTCTCCAAACTCTGCTCTTTGTAACAGTCCTTCTGCACACCACTCTCCAAACTGTGCTTTCTGTATCAGTCCTTCTGCTCCCCAGTCTACATACTCTGCTCTCTGTAACAGTCCTTATGCACCCCAGTCTCTAACCGATGCTGTCTGCAACATTCCTTCTGCACCCCAGTCTGCAACTTGTGCTCTGTGTAACAGTTCTTCTACAGCCAAGTCTCCACCTCTGCTCTCTGCTACAATCTTTCTGTATCTCAGTCTTAAACCTCTGCTTTCTGCAACAATCCTTCTGTATCCCAGTTTCCAACCGCTTTCTCTGTAACAGTCCTTCTCCACCTCAGTCTTCAACCTCAGGTCTCTGCAACAGTCCTTCTGCACCACAGTCTCCAACATCTGCTCTCTAAACAATCCTTCTGCACCCCAGTCTCCAACATCTAGTCTCTGCAACGATCCTTCTGCACCTCAGTATCCAAACTCTGCTCTCTGAAAAATCCTTCTGCACCCCAGTTTCCAAAATCTGCTCTCTATAATATTCCTTCTCCACGCCAGTCTCCAACCTTTGCTTTCTGCAACGGTCCTTCTGCACCCCAGTCTCAAACCTCTGTACTCTGCAACAATCCTTCTGCTCACCAGTCTCCAAACTCTGCTCTTTATAACAGTCCTTCTGCACCCCAGTCTCCAACCTCTGCTCTCTGCAACAGTCTTTCTGCACCTCAGTCTCCAAACTTCGATCGCTGTAAGATGCTTCTGCACCCCAGTCTCCCAACTCTGCCCTCTGTATCAGTCCTTCTGGACCCCAGTCTCCAATCTCTACTCTCTGCAACAGTCCTTCAACACCTCAGTCTCCAAACTCTGCTTTCTGTATAATGCTTCTGCACCCCAGTCTACAACTTCTGCTCTCTGTAATAGTCCTTCTACACCCTAGTCTTTATAATCTGCTCTACAATAGTCCTTCTCCACCCCAGTCTCCAATCTCTGCTCTCTGTAACAGTCCTAATTAACCTCAGTCTTCAATCTCTGCTCTCTGAAAAAGGCCTTCTACACCCCAGTCTCCAACCTCTGCTCTCTGCAACAATCCCTCTGCACCCCAGTCTCTAACCTCTGCTCACTGCAACAGTCCTTGTGCACCCCAATCTCCAACATCTGCTCTCTTCAACAGTTCTTATGTACCTCCGTCTGAAAACTTGCTCTCTGCAATAATCCTTCTGCACCTGAGTCTCCAACCTCTGCTCTCTGAAACAGTCTTTCTGTATTTCAGTCTCCAACTTCTGCTCTGTATCAGTCCTGCACCCCTGTTTCCCACATCTGCTCTCTGTAACTGTCTTTCTTCATCTCAATCATCAACCTCTGCTCTGTGTAACAGTCCTTCTGCATCTCAGTCTGGAAACTCTGCTGACTGCAACGATCTATCTGCACCCCAGACTTCAACCTCTGTTCTCTGCAATGATCCTTCAGAAACTCAGTCTCCAACCTCTGGTCTCGAAAGATCTTTCTGCACCCCAGTTTCCAAAATCTGCTCTCTGTAATGTTCCTTTTCAATGCCAGTCTCCAACCTCTGCTTTCTGCAACGGTCCTGCTGCACCCCAGTCTCCAACCTCTGTAGTCCGCAGCAGTTCTTCTGCTCCCCAGTCTCCAACCTTGCTCTCTGTAATAGTCCTTCTGTACCACAGTCTCCAAACTCTGCTCTCTGTAAACGTCTTTTTGCACGCCAGTCTCCAACCTCTGCTTTCATTATCCGTCCATCTGAACCTCAGGCTCCAACCTCTGCTCTCTGCAAAAGACTTTCTGTACCCCATTCTCCAACTTCTGCTAACTGCAACAGTCCTTCTGAACAACAGTCTCCAACATCTGCTCTCTGAAAAAGTCCTTGTGTACCCAAGTCTCCAAACTCAGCTCTCTGCAACAGTCCTTCTGTACTGCAGTCTCCAACATCTGCTCTCTGCAACAGTCCTTCTGCACCTCAGTCTCAAAACTCTGCTCTTTGTAAGATACTTTTAAATGCAGTCTAAAAAACTCTGCTCTCCTTAAAAGTTCTTCTACACCCCAGTCTCCAAACTCTTCTCTCTGCAACAATTCTTCTTCATCCCAGTCTCCAACCTCTGCTCTCTGCAACAGTCCTTCTGCACCCCAGTCTCTAAAATCTGCTCTCATTAACAGTCCTTCTGCAACCTAGTGTCCAACATTTGCTCTCTGTAAGAGCCCTTCTGCACCCCAGTCTTCACACTCTGCTTTCTGTATCAGTCCTTCTGCACCCGAGTCTCCAACCGCTGCTCTCTGCAACAGTCTTTCTGCACCCTAGTTAGCAACACCTGATCTCTGCAACAGTCCTTCTGCATCCCAGACTTCAACCACTGCTCTCTGTAAAAGAAATTCTGTACTGCAGTCCAACCTCTGATCTCTGTAACCTTCTTTCTTCACCACAAACTTCTATCGCTGCATTCTGTATCAGTCCTTCTGCACCCCAGTCTTTAACCTCTGCTCATTGCAATGATTCTACTGCACCCAAGTCTCCAGCCTCTGATCTCTACAACAGTACTTCTGCACCTCAGTCTCCAACCTCTGCTCTCTGCAACAGTTCTTCTGCACCCCAGTCTCCAAACTCTGCTCTCTGCAGCTTTTCTCCGGCACCCTACATACCAACATCTGCTCTCTTTTACAGTCTTCTGCATCCCAGTTTCCAACCTCTGCTCTCTGTCACAGTTCTTCTGTACTGCAGAATCCATCCTCTACTCTCAATAACAGTCTTTCTTCACCCCAGACTCCAATCTCTGCTTTCTGTGTCAGTCCTTCCGCATCCCAGTCTCCAAACTCTGCTCCCTATAACAGTCCTTCTGCACCTCAGTCTCCAACCTCTGCTCTCTGTAACAGGCCTTATGCACCACAGACTCCAAAATCCGCTATCTGCAACAGTCCTTCTGCACCCCAGTCTCCAACCTCTGCTCTCTGTAACAATCCTTCTGCACCTCAGTCTCCAAACTCTGTACTCCTCAAAGTTACTTCTGCACCTCAGTCTCCAACATCTACTCTCTGTAACAGTCTTTCTGCACCTCATTCTTCAACCTCTGTAGGATCCTCCTCTAACCCAGACTCCAAACTCTGCTCTCTGTAACTGTCCTTCTGCACACCAGTCTCCAACCTCTGCTCTCTGCACCGATCCTTCTTCACCCCAGTCTCCAACCTCTTCTCTCTTCAACAGTCCTTCTGAACACCAGTCTCCAAAATCTTTTCTCTGCAAGAGTCCTTCTGCAACTCAGTCTGAAAACTCTGCTCTCTGCAACGATCATTCTGCACCTCATTCTCCTACATCTGTTCTCTTTAAGACCCTACTACACCCCAGTCTCCAAACTCTGCTCTCTTTAACAGTCCTTCTGCTGAATAGTTTCCAACCTCTGCTCTCTGTAACAGGAATTTTTCAACCCAGTCTCGAAACTCTGCTCTCTGTAACAGGCCTTCAAAACCCCAGTCTCCAACCTCTTCTCTCTGCAATGATTTTTCTCCACCCGAGTCTTCAACCTCTGCTCTCGGCAACAGTCCTTCTGCACCATAGTCATCAATCTCTGCTCTCTGTAAGATCTTTATGCACTCCAGTCTCCAACCTCTTCTCTCTGTAACAATCCTTCTGCGCCCCAGTCTTCAACATCTGCTCTCTGCAACAGTTCTTCTTCACTTCAGTCTGAAAACTCTGCTCTCTGCAAGGACCCTTCTGCACCCCAGTCTCCTACCTCTGCTCTCTGTAACAGTCCTGCTGCACCTCAGTCTCACAAGTCTGCTCTCTCTAAGATCCTTCTGCAACTTAGTCTTTAAACTCTGCACTCTGTAACAGTCCTGCTGCACAACAGTCTCCAAAATCTGCTCTTTGTAACAGAACTTCTGCAACTCAGTCTCCAACCTCTGCTCTCTGTAACAGGCCTTCTGCACCCCAGTCTCCAACCTCTTCTCTCTGCAACGTTTCTTCTCAACCCCAGTCTCAAACATCTGCTCTCTGCCACAGTACTTTTGCACCCCAGTCTTCAAACTCTGCTCTCTGTAAGATCCATCTGAACCCCAGTCTCCAACCTCTGCTCTCTGTAACAGTCCTACTGCACACCAGTCTCCAACATCTGCTCTCTGAAACAGTACTTCTGCATCTCAGTCTGAAAACTCTGCTCTCTGCAATAATACTTTTGCACCTCAGCCTCCTACCTCTGCTCTCTGTAAGACCCTTCTGCAACCCAGTCTTCAAACTCAGCTCTATGTAACAGTCCTTCTGCACAACAGTTTCCAAACTCAGCTCTTTGTAATAGGAATTCTGCAACCCAGTCTCGTAGATATGCTCTTTGTAACAGTCCTTCTGCAGCCCAGATTCCAACCTCTGCTCTTGGCAACAGACTTTCTGCACCCCAGTCTCAAACCTCTGCTCTCTGTAACAATCCTTCTGCACCCCAGTCATCTACTACTACTGCTCTCTTTAATATTTCTTCTGCACCTCAATCTCCAACCTCTGCTCTCTGCAAAGATCTTTCTGCACACCTGTCTCCAACCTCTGCTTCTGCAAAAGTCCTTCTGCACCCTAGTCTCCAAACTCTTCTCTGTGCAATAATTCTTCTCTATCCCAGTCTCCAAAGTCTGCTCTCTGCAACAGTCCTTCTGCAACCCAGTCTCTAAACTCTTCTCTTTTTAACAGTCCTTCTTCAACCTAGTCTCCAACATCTGCTCTCTGTAAGAGTCCTTCTGCACCCCAGTCTCCACCCTTTGCTTTTTGTATCAGTCCATCTGCACCTGAGTCTCCAACCTCTGCTCTCTACAACAGTCTTCCTGCACCCTAGTTAGCAACATCTGATCTCTGCAACACTCATTTGGCACTCCAGACTCCAACCACTGGTCTCTGTAAAAGACATTCTGTACTGCAGTCCAACCTCTGCTATCTGTAACCTTTTTTCTTCACCACAAACTCCAATCTCTGCTTTCTCTATCAGTCCTTCTGCACGACAGTCTCCAAACTCTGTTCTGTAAGAGTCCTACTGCACATAAGTCTCCAACCTCTTCTCCCTGTAAGATCCTACTGCACCCCAGTATCCACACTCTGCTCTCTGTATCATGCTTCTCTACCCCAGTCTCCAACCTATGCTTTCTGCAATGGTAGAGCTGCACCCCAGTCTCAAACCTCTGTCTTCTGCAACAGTTTTTCTGCTCCCCAGTCTCAAACCTCTGCTCTCTGTAACAGTCCTTCAGTACCGCACTCTCAAAACTCTGCTCTCTGTAAGATTCTTCTGAAAACAAGTCTCCAAACTCCGCTTTCTGTAACAGTACTTCTGAACCCAGACTCCAAACTCTGCTCTCTGTAACAGTCCTTCTACTCCCAACTCTCCAACCTCTGCTCTCTGAAACAGTCCTTCGGCACCCCCAGTCTCCACCCTCTGTTCTCTGTAACGATACTTCTGCACCCAAGTCTCCAAAGTCTGCTCTCTGCAACAATCCTTCTTCACCCCAGTCTCCAAACTTTTTTCAATGGAAGATTCTTTTGCACCCCAGTTTCCAAACTCTTCTCTCAGTAACATTCCTTCTGCACCACAGTCTCTAACGTCTACTCTCTTCAATGGTCCCTATGCACCCTAGTCTCCAACCTAGTTCTCAACAACAGTTCTTCTGTACCGCAGTCTTCAACCTCTGTTCTCTGAAAGGTTTTTCTGCACCCCATTCTCCAAACTTTGCTCTCTGTAACAGTCTTAATGCACCTCACTCTGCAACCTCTGCGCTCTGCAACAGTCCTTCTGCAACCCAGTCTCCAAAATCTGCTTTCTGCAACAGTCCTTTTCCACCCCAGTCTCCAAAGTCTGCTCTCTGTTACCTTCCTTCTGTACTTCAGTCTTTAACCTCTGCTCTCTGTAACGGTCTTTCTGCACCCCAGTTTCCAAACTCTGCTTTCTGTATCAGTCCTTCTGCACCCCGGTCTCTAAACTTTGCTCTCTGTAACAGTCATTCTGCACCTCAGACTCCAACCTCTGCTCTCTGCAACAGTTCTACTGCGCCCCAATATCCAACCTCTGTTCTCTACATCAGTCCTCCTGAACCTCAGTGTCCAAACTCTGCTCTCTGTATGATCGTTCTGAAACTCAGTCTCCAACCTCTGCTATCTGCAATGGTCCTTCTGCACCCCACTCTCCAAACTCTGTTATCCACAAGAGTTATTCTGCACCCCAGTCTCCAAACTTTGCTCCCTGTAACAGTTCTTCTGTACCACAGTATCAAACCGCTGTTCTCTGTAAGGGTCCTTCTGCACCTCGGTCTTCAAACTCTGCTCTCTGCAACAGTCCTCCTGCACTCCAATCTTCAACCTCTGCTCGCTGCAACAGTCCTTCTGCAGCCAAGTCTCCGAAATCTGCTCTCTGCAATATTCATTTTCCACCCCAATCTCCAACCTCTGCTCTCTGTAACCGTCCTTCTGTACTGCTGTCTCCAACCTCTTATCTCTGTAACGGTCCTTCTGCACCACAGTCTCCAAAGTCTGATTTCTGTATCAGTCCTTCTGCACCCCAGTCTCTAAACTATGCTCTCTGTAACCGTCCTTCTGCACCTCAGACTCCAACTTCTGCTCTCTGCAACAGTCCTACTGTGGCCCAATCTCCAACCTTTGCTCTCTGAAAGAGTCCTTCTGCACCTCAGTGTTAAAACTCTCCTCTTTGTATATTACTTCTGAAATCCAGTCTCCAATCTCTGCTATATGCAATGGTCTTTCTGCACCCAAGTCTCCAACCTCTGGTCTCTAAACAATTATTCTGTACCCCAGTATCCAAACTCTGCTCTGTGTAACAGTACTTCTGCACCCCAGTCTCTAACATCTGCTCTCTGTAAGTATTGTTCTCCACCATATTCTCCAATCTCTGCTCTCATCAACGATCATTCCGCACCTCAGTCTCCAAACTCTGCTCTCTGGAACGATCCTTCTGCACCCCAGTCTTCAACCACTGGTCTCTGTAACAGTCCTTATGCAGCTCAGTCTCCAAACTATGCTCTCTGTAAGATACTTCTGCACACCAGTCTACAACATCTGTTCTGTGCTATGATCCTGTAGAACCTCAGTCTCCAAACTCTACTCCCTGTAACAGTCCTTCTGTACCGCAGTCTCCAAACTCTGCTCTCTGTAACAGTCCTTCTACACCCCAGTCTCCAATCTCTACTTTCTGTATTAGTCTTTCTGCACCCCAGTCTCCAAACTCTGCTCTCTGTAACGGTATTTCTGCTCCTCAGTCTCCAAACTCTGCACTCTGCAACAGTCCTCTGCACCCCAGTCTGCAACCTCTGCTGTCGGTAACAGTTGTTCTGCACCCCAATCTTTAAACTCTGCTCCCTATAACACTTCTTCTGCACTCCAGTCTCCACCCTGTGATCTCTGTAACAATTCGTCTGAACATCAGTCTCTAACCTCTGCTCTCTACAACGTTCCTTCTGCTCCTCAGTCTTCAAACTCTACTCTCTGTAAAAGTTTTTCTGAACCTCAGTCTCCAAACTCTGCTCTCTGTAAGATCCTTCTGCAACCAACTCTCCAAACTCTGCTCTCTGTAACAGTCCTTCTGCACCCCAATCTCCAAACTCTGCTCCCTGTAACAGGCCTTCTGCACCGCAGTCTTATAACTTTGCTCTATTTAATAGGCATTCTGAACCCAAGTCTCCAACCTCTGCTCTCTGCAGCGATCCTTCTGCACCCTAGGATCCAACATCTGCTCTCTGCAACAGTACTTCTGCACCTCAGTCTGAAAACGCTGCTCTCTGCAACAATCCTTCTGCACCCCAGTCTTAAACCTCTGGTCTTGTAACACTTCTTCTGCACCTCTGTCTCCAAAATGCTCTCTGTAAGATCCTTCTGCAACCCAGTCTTGAAACTGTGTTATCTGTAATAGTCCTTCTGCACCCCAGTCTCCAACCTCTGCTCTCTGCAACAGTCCTTCTGCACCCAAGTCTCCAAAATCTACTCTCTGTAAGATCCTTCTGCACCACCCTCTCCAACCTCTTCTCCCTGTATCAGTTTTTCTGCACCCAGGTCTCCAAACTCTGCTCTCTGCAACAGTTTTTCTGCACCCCAGTCTCCAAAGTCTGCTCACTGTAACAGTCCTTCTGCACCCCAGTCACCAACTTCTGCTCTCTGCAACAGTCCTTCTGCACCCCAGTAACCAAACTCTGCTCTGTGTAACGATCCTTCTGTACATTAGCATTCAACCTCTGCTCTCTGCAACAATCCTTCTGCACCCAAGTCTCCAAACTCTGTTCTCTGCAGCAGTCATTATTCACCCCACGCTAAAAACTCTGCTCTCTGTAACAGTCCTTCTGCACCCCAGTCTCCAAACTCTACTTTCCTTATCAGTTATTCTGCACCCCCGTCTATAACCTCTGCTCTCTGTAACAGTCTTTCTACACCCCAGTCTCCAACCTCTGCTCTCTGCAACGATCCTTCTGCATCCCAGTCTCTAACGTCTGTTCTCTGCAAGATCTTTCTGCAACTCGTTCTCCATACTTTGCTCTCTGTAACAGTCATTCTGCACGTCAGTCTCAAACCTCATCTCTGTGCAACGGCCCTTGTGCACCTCAGTATCCAACCTCTGTTCTCTGCAGCTGTCCTTTTGAACCCCAGGCTACAAATTCTGCTCTATGTAACAGTCCTTCTGCACCCCATTCTCAAAACTCTACTTTCCGTATCAGTTATTCTGCACCACAATCTAAAATCTTTTCTGTCTGTAACATTCCTTCTGCACCACAGTCTCCAACTTCTGCTCTCTGCCACAGTCAATCTGCACCTCAGTCTCCAACCTCTGCTCTCTGCAAACGTCTTATTATACCCCAGTATGCAACATCTGCTCTCTGAATTGATGTTTCTGCATCCCAGTCTCCAACGTCTGCTCTCTGCAACAGTCTCTATACACCCCAGTCTCCAAACTCTGCTCTCTGCTACAGTCCTTCTGCACCCGAGTCTCCAACCTCTGCTCTCTGCAACATTTCTTCTGCACCCAAGTCTCCAACATCTGCTCTCTGTAACAGGTTTTCTGCAACCCTGTCTCTAAACTCTGCACTCTGTAACAGGCCTTCTGCACCCCAGTCTCCAACCTCTTCTCTCTGCAACGATCCTTCTGCATCCCAGTCTCCAACGTCTGCTCTCTGTAAGATTCTTCTGCACCCCGTTCTCAAAAATTTGCTCTATGTAACAGTCATTCTGCACGTCAGTCTTCAACCTCATCACTCTGCAACGACCCTTGTGCACCCCAGTATCCAAACTCTGTTCTCTGCAGCTGTCCTTCTGCACCCCAGGCTACACACTCTGCTCTCAGTAACAGTCCTTCTGTACCCCAGTTTCCAAACTCTACTTTCAGTATCGGTTATTCTGCACCCCAGTCTAAAACCTCTCCTCTTTGTAACAGTCATTCTGAACCTCAGTCTCCAAACTCTGCTCTCTGCAACAGTCCTTCTGCACCCACGTCTTCAACCTCTGCTCTCTGCAACGGTCTTATTATACCCCAGTATCCAACATCTTCCCTCTGCAATGATCCTTCTGCATCCCAGACTCCAAGGTCTGCTATCTGCAACAGTTTTTTTAACCCCAGTCTGCAAACTCTCCTCTCTACTACAGTCTTTCTGCACCCCAGTTTCCAACCTCTGCTCTCTACAACAGTTCTTCTGCACCCCAGTCTCCAACTTGTACTCTCTGAAACTATCCTACTGAACCCCGGTCTCCAAACTCTGCTCTCTGTAGAGATCCTTCTGCACCTGAGTCTCCAACTTCTGCTCTCTGCATTGATCCTTCTGCATCCCAGTCTTCGACATCTGCTCTCTGCAACGGTCCTTCTGCACCCCAGTCTCCAAACTCTGCTCTCTGTAACCGTCCTTCTCTACGGCAATCTCCACTCTTCTGTCTATAACGGTCCTTCTGCACCCCAATTTCCAACCTCTGCTCTCTGTAACAGTTTTTATCAGCCTCAATCTGAAAATTCTGCTCTCTCCAACAATCCTTCTAAAGCCCAGTCTCCAAACTGTGCTATCTGTAACAATCCTTCTGCACCCCAGTCTCCAACATCTGCTTTCTGTAACAGGTTTTCTGCAACCCAGTTTCCAAATCTGCTCTCTGTATCAGGCCTTCTGCATCCCAGTCTTCAACCTCTGCTCTCTTACAAAGTCCTTCTACACCCCAGTCTCCAACCTCTGCTCTCTGCAACGATCATTCTGCATCCCAGTCTCCAAAGTCTGCTCTCTGTAAGATCCTTCTGCACCCCGTTTTCCAAACGTTGCTCACTGTAACAGTCATTCTGCAGCTCAATCTCCAACCTCTGCTCTCTGCAACAGTCCTTCTGCACCCCATTCTCCAACCTCTGCTCTCTGCAAACGTCTTATTATACCCCAGTATCCAACATCTGATCTCTGCAACGATTTTCCTGCATCCCAGTCTCCAAAGTCTGCTCTCTGCAACAGTCCTTATACACCCTAATCTCCAACCTCTACTCTCTGCTACAGTCTTTCTGCACCCCAGTCTCCAACCTCTGCTCTCTGCAACATTTCTTCTGAACCCCAGTCTCCAACCTGTGCTCTCTGAAACTATCCTACTGCACCCCGGTCTCCAAACTCTGCTCTCTGTAGCGATAATTCTGCACCTCAGTCTCCAAACTCTGCTCTCTGCAAGGATCCTTCTGCATCCCAGTCTCCAACCTCTGCTCTCTGCAACAGTATTTCTGCACCCCAGTCTCCAAGCTCTGCTCTCTGGAACAGTTCTTCAGCACCTCATGTCCAAACTCTGCTCTCTGTAACAGGCCTTCTGCACCACAGTCTCCACGTCTGCTTTCTGTAACAGTTCTTCTGAACCCCAATTTCCAAACTCTTCTCTCTGTAACACTCCTTCTCCACCCCAGTCTCCATCCTCTGCTCCCTTTAAGAATCCTTGCCACCACTGTCTCCAATCTCTCCTCTCTGTAATATTATTCTGCACCTCAGTATCCAACCTCTGCAATCTGGAACGGTCCTACTGCACCCCAGTATCTAAACTCTGCTTTATGTATCAGTCCTTCTGCACCCAAGTCTTCAAATTCTGCTCTCTGCACCATTTCTTCTGCGCACCAGTCTTAACCTATGCTCTCTGTAACAGTCCTACTGCACCCCAGTCTCGAACATCTGCTCTCTGCAACGATCCTTTATCTACCCAGTCTCCAAACTCTGTTCTCTCTAAAAGTTTTTCTGCATCACAGTCCCCATCCTTTGCTTTCTGTAATGGTCCTTCTGCACACCAGTCTCCAATCTTTGCTCTCTGTAACAATCCTTCTGCATCTCTGTCTCCAAAGTCTGCTCTCTGTAACAGTCCTTCTGCACCCCAGTCTCAAAACTCTGCTCTCTGTAAAAGTCCTTCTGTACCGCAGTCTTCAAAGTCTTCTCTCAATAACGGTACTTCTGCACCCCAATTGCCAACCTCTGCATTCTGAAACCGTCCTTCTGCACCTGAGACTCCAACCACTGCTCTCTGTAACAGTCCTTCTAAGCCTCAGTTTGAAACCTCTGCTCTCTGCAACAATCCTTCTAAACCCCAGTCTCCAAACTGTGCTATCTGTAACAATCCTTCTAAACCCCAGTCTTAAACATCTGCTCTCTGTAACAGGTCTTCTGCAACTCAGTCTATGAAGTCTGCACTCTGTAACAGGCCTTCTGCACCCTAGTCTCCAACCTCTTCTCTCTGCAACTATTCTTCTGCACCTCAGTCTCCAACCTCTTCTCTCTGCAACAGTCCTTCTGCACCACAGTCTCCAAGCTCTGCTCTCTGTAACAGTCCTTCTGCACCACAGTCTCCAAGCTCTGCTCTCTGTAACAGTCCTTCTGCACATCAGTGTCCAAACTCTGCTCTCTGTAAAAATTCTTCTTCACCTCAGTCTCCAAACTCTGCTCTCTGTAACAGTTCTTCTTGTAACCAATCTACAAACTCTGCTCTCTGTAACACTCCTTCTGCACCACAGTCTCTATCCTCTGCTCTCTGTATGAATCCTTCTGCACCCCAGTCTCCTATCGCTCCTCTCTGTAACAATCCTACTGCACCTCAGTCTTCAAACTCTGCTCTCTGTAATGAACATGCAGCACCTCAGTCTCCAACCGCTGCTCTCTGTAACAGGCCTTCTAAACCCCATTCTCCAACCTATGCTTTATGGATCAGTCCTTTTGCAAACCAGTTTTTTACCTCTGCTCTCTGTAACAATTTTTCTGCACCTGAGTCTCCAACCTCTGCTCTCCGAAACAGTCCGTCTGCACCCCAGTCTCCAAACTCTGTTCTCTGCATCAGTCTTTCTGCACACCAGTATACCACCTCTGCTCTCTGTAACAGTCCTTCTGTACCACAGTCTAAAAACTCTGCTCTCTGTAATGGTCCTTCTGCACCCCAGTCTCCAACCTCTGTTCTCTGCAACAGTCCTTCTTCACCTAAGTCTCCAACCTCTGCTGCTTGCAAAAGTCCTTCTACACCCAAGTCTCCAAACTCTGCTATCTGCAACAGTCTTTCTGCACCCCAGTCTCCAAACTCTGCTTTCTGTAACAATGTTTCTGTACCTCAGTCTCCAACCTCTACTCTCTGTAACAGTCCTTCTGCATCTCAGTCTCAAACCTCTGCTCTCTGCAACAGTCCTTAAGCACCGATGTCTCAAATTCTGGTCCCTACAACAGTCGTTCTACACCCCAGTCTCCAACCTCTGCTATCTGCAACAGTTCTTCTGCACCTTACTCTCCAACCTCTTCTCTCTGCAACGAACCTTATGCACCCCAGTCTCCAACATCTGCTCTCTGCAACAGTTTTTCTGCACCTCAGTCTGAAAACTCTGCTCTCTGCAACGATCCTTCTTTACCTCAGTTCCCAAACTCTGATCTCTGCAATGGTCCTTCTGAACCCATGTATTCAACCTCTGCTCTCTGTAACAATCCTACTGCACCTCAGTCTCCAATATCCGCTCTCTGAAAAAGTCCTTTTGCACCCCAGTCTCTAACACCTGCTCTCTGCAACAGTCCTTCTGCACCTCAGTCTGAAAACTCTGCTCTCTGAAACGATCCTTGTGCACCCCTGTCTCCAAACTCTGCACCTTGAAACAGTCTTTCTCGACCCCAGTTTCCAACCTCCGCTCTCCGTAATAGTCCTCCTGTAGTGCATTCTCCAAAATCTTCTCTCTCTAACGGTTCTACTGCACCCCAGTCTCTAACCCCTGCTTTTTGTATCAGTCATTCTGCATCCCTGTCTCTAACCTCTGCTCTCTGTAATAGTCCTTCTGCACCTAAGTCTCCAAACTCTGCTGTCTGCAACAGTCCTTCTGGACCAAAGTCTCAAACCTCTGCTCCCTGCAACAGTCCTTCTGCACCTCAGTCTCTAACCTCTACTCTCTGTAACAGTCCTTCTGCACCTCAGTCTCCAACATTTGCTCTTTGTAAGAATCTTCTGCAACCTAGTATCCAAACTCTGCCCTCTGTAACAGTCCTTCTGAACCCCTTCTCCAAACTCTGTTCTCTGTAACAGTCCTTCTGCACTCCAGTCTCAATACTCTGCTTTCCACAAAGATCCTTCTGCACCCCAGTCTCCTTCCTCTGCGCTCTGCAACAGTCCTTCTCCACCCCAGTCTCCAACCTCTGCTCTCTGTAACAGTCCTCCTGTAGTGCACTCTCAAAAATCTGCTCTATGTAACGATTTTTCTGCACCCAAGTATCCAATCTCTGCTCTCTGTAACACTCCTTCTGCACCTCAGTCTCCAAACTCAGCTCTCTGCAACAGTCCTTCTGCATCTCAATCTGAAATCTTTATTCTCTGCAAGGATCCTTCTGCACCCCAGTCTCAAAACTCTGCTCTCTGTAATAGTCTTTCTGCACCCCTGTCTCCAACCTCTGCTCTCTGTAACAGGCCTTTTGCGCCCCATTCTCAAACTTCTTCTCTCTGTAATAGTGCTTCTTCACCTCAGTCTACAAACTCTGCTCTCTGCAACAGTCCGTCTGCACCCCAGTCTCCAAACTCTGCTTACTGTATCACTCCATCTGCACCACAATTTCCAACATCTGCTCTCTCTAAGAGTCTGTCTGCACCTTAGTCTACAAACTCTGCTCTCTGCAACAGTCCATCTGCACCCCAATCTTCAACATCTGCTTTCTGCAACAGTTCTTCTGCACCAAATCTCCAACCTCTGCCTCTGTAACAGTCCTAATGTAACCCAGTATCGAATCTCTGGTCTCTGCAACAGTCCTTCTGCACCCCAATGTGAACCTGTGCTAACGGCTACAGTCCTTATACACCCCAGTGTTCAGCCTCTGCTCTCTGCAACAGTCCTTCTGCAACCCAGTCTCCAACATCTGCTCTCTGTAACATTTTTTCTGCACCTCAGTGTTATACCTCTGCTCTCTGCAATGGTCCTTCTGCACCTCAGTCTCCGAAAACTTCTCTCTGTAAATGTACTTCTGAACGCATTGTCGAAACTCTGCTGTCCGTAACAGGCCTTCTGCACCCAGGTCTCCAACCTCTGTTCTTTCTAACAATCATTCTGCACCCCAGTCGCAAAATTTTGCTCTCTTTAACGATCCTTCTGCACCCCAGTGTCCAACCTCTGCTCTCTGTAACAGTCCTGCTGCACCTCGGTCTACAACCTCTGCTCTTTGTAAGTTCCATTTGCAACCTTGTCTAAAAACTCTGCTCTCTATAGGAGTTCTTCTGCACCCCAGTCTCCAACCTCTGCTCTCTGTAACAGGCATTTTGCACCCAAATCTCCCACCTCTACTCTCTGTAACAGTCCTTTTGCACCTCAGTCTCTAACTTCTGCTCTCTGCAACAGTCCTTTTGCACCTCAGTCCTCAAACTCAGCTCTCTACATCGATCCTTCTGCACCTCAGTCTCAAAACTCTACTCTCTGTAACACTCCGTCTGCACCCCAGTCTCCAAACTCTGCTTACTGTATCACTCCATCTGCACCACAATTTCCAACATTTGCTCTCTGTAAGAGTATTTCTGGAACTCAGTCTCCAACCTCTGATCTCTGCAACAGTCTTTCTGAAACTCAGTCTCCAAATTCTGCTCTCTGTAAGATCCTTTTGCACCCCTGTATTTAACCTCTGCTCTCTGAAACTGTCCTTCTGAATCCGAG